>NW_027139886.1:17500-20000 GCF_035084215.1 Heptranchias perlo | reverse complement strand
GCATATTGAAAAAAAGATGTGTCTCAAGCTGCCGGGCCCTGTCCATTGTCACGTTAATGGCAGGACGGGGCAGGACTGCTTTGACCAGGAGACCTGTTTTCTGGGACGCAGGTGTGAGATTCCAGGGGACCTGCTTTGTGCTGATTTCCCTGCCTCCCTCCCTCCTCCCCAGGACTTCCTTCTGAACACCTTTGTCGTTTGAGCGAGGGCCAAAAGCCTGCCTGTGAAAGGGAAGGATCAGCCGGTCAGCCCCCTGCTGGTCGCTGCTGCCAGTGCAGCAGGCGTGCGTGTGTCCTCGGCCTCGTGTCCAGGTCCCTCAGGGACTTGAGGCAGCTCTCCCCGGTGGTCTCGTGGTCAGGACCGGGCTTCGAATCCCAGTCGGGGGGGGATGACTTTCTGCTGCAGATTAATTGGCATGAAGGAAAGTCTCCCCTCCTGAGCGTAAAGCTCCACCCTCACCACCACCGCCACCGCCTTTTCCTCCCCTTGACAAACGGACAGACAGACAGTCAGACAGTCAGTCCAGTTCGGGAGCGCAGCTTTCATTAAGCAATGGCATTTGTGACAACTCATCGTCTGACAGGTTGATGATTTCCCCACACGCCTCCTGCCGAATAAAAGGCTCACCCTCCCGGACACTACCCCCAGAATCACCCACCCCGCCCCCCCGGGGTGAATATTAAGCCCGAGAACACCGACTGTAACCAACCGCAGTGAAAAGTTGAAGTGGCAACTCATTAACCAGATTTATTTTGGGCAACTCATTAACCAGATTTTTTGTTCATTTGGTTTATGAGTTGCCAAGTGTAAATCTGGTTAATGAGTTGCCACTTCAACTTTTCACTGCGGTTGGTTACAGTCGGTGTTCTCGGGCTTAATATTCGCCCCAGGGGGGGTGTATAGCGGGCGATGGCCGGTGTGGAGTGCGTTTTTTGGGGGTTGATTTTCACTTTGCCTCGCTGGTGGAATTTGTGGGAGGCAGGCAAGGGGATTGGTGTGGGCTGGTGGGCGGCAAGGGAGATGCTTGCTTCGGGGTGTTATCCTCACTTTGGTCCGCTGGTGAGAGTAGGCAGCGGCAGGCTGGCAGGCAGGCAAGTGTGATGTAGTGTGGGGTGCAGTGCAGTGCAGTGCAGTGCGGTGCTGCCCTGTTGTTTATGAAAGGTTGTAATGACACTGCTTTGCAGCTGACCATGTCCACTGATTTGTGACGCCCGTATGGAGGCTGATATCTCAGGAGGGCCGAGGCCGATTTCCTCCGGGGACGGCTCGTCGCGTGCGGCAGGACGAGGCGCAGCGGACGGTACCGAGCGCTCGGAGGTGCGGCGCTGCCCGCCGGAGGTACAGCGAAAGGCTGCAAACCGCTTTCCGCCTGCTAACTCGGCGGCCGTCAGACCGACCGACTCCGCTTTACCACCGGAGCTAGAGTCGGGCAAGGGGCACCGAAGGGTACCGGAAGGATCGCGTTCGCACGACGGGAAGTCGACTAGCGGGCCGCCGAAAGCGAGCCGGGGGCCCCCGGTTTTTCTGTCCCACCTGGAGACTGATATCTCAGGAAGGCCGAGGCCGATTTCCTCCGGGGACGGCTCGTCGCGTGCGGCAGGACGAGGCGCAGCGGACGGTACCGAGCGCTCGGAGGTGCGGCGCTGCCCGCCGGAGGTACAGCGAAAGTCTGCGAACCGCTTTCCGCCTCCTCTCACCGCACGGCTCTCCTTTTCACCCACTGGCGGATTTTCACCCTCCGACTGCTCGCTACCGTCCGCTGCGCCTGGTCCGGGCCCTGTCCATTGTCATGTTAATGGCAGGGCGGGGCAGGACTGCTTTCACCAGGAACCCGGTTTTCTGGGTCAGAGGTTCCAGGGGACCTGTTTTGTGCGGACTTCCCTGTGTCCGTCCCTCCCTGCCTGCCTTCCCCCCAGGACTTCCTTCTGAACACCTTTGTCGTTTGAGCGAGGGCCAAAAGCCTGCCTGTGAAAGGGAAGGATCAGCCGGTCGGCCCCCTGTTGGTCGCTGCTGCCAGTGCAGCAGGCGTGCGTGTGTATTCGGCCTCGTGTCCAGGTCCCTCAGGGACTTGAGGCAACTCTCCCCGGTGGTCTCGTGGTCAGGACCGGGCTTCGAATCCCGGTCGGGGGGGATGGCTTTCTGCTGCAGATTAATTGGCACCTCTGAAAGAAAGTCTCCCCTCCTGAGCGTAAAGCTCCACCCTCACCACCACCACCACCGCCTTTTCCTCCCCTTGACAGACAGACAGACAGACAGTCAGTCCAGTTCGGGAGCGCAGCTTTCATTTGGAAGCAGACCCTGCTTGTTTAAAGTCAACGACGCCAAGTTATTTTGCACTTTGAATTATATCGCTACGTGCGAGCGGCACTCAGCCTTGGAGAAGAAAAAAATACCACTGAGCTGAGAAAGTTCTTTTTAAAAAGGTTTCCTTCCACAGCAGCTCTGAGTGAGAGAGAGAGAGAGAGAGAGAGATATCAGCTTTATTCTCAGTAATAATACA
>NW_027139886.1:10000-12500 GCF_035084215.1 Heptranchias perlo | reverse complement strand
GTGAGATTCCAGGGGACCTGCTTTGTGCTGATTTCCCTGCCTCCCTCCCTCCTCCCCAGGACTTCCTTCTGAACACCTTTGTCGTTTGAGCGAGGGCCAAAAGCCTGCCTGTGAAAGGGAAGGATCAGCCGGTCAGCCCCCTGCTGGTCGCTGCTGCCAGTGCAGCAGGCGTGCGTGTGTCCTCGGCCTCGTGTCCAGGTCCCTCAGGGACTTGAGGCAGCTCTCCCCGGTGGTCTCGTGGTCAGGACCGGGCTTCGAATCCCAGTCGGGGGGGGATGACTTTCTGCTGCAGATTAATTGGCATGAAGGAAAGTCTCCCCTCCTGAGCGTAAAGCTCCACCCTCACCACCACCGCCACCGCCTTTTCCTCCCCTTGACAAACGGACAGACAGACAGTCAGACAGTCAGTCCAGTTCGGGAGCGCAGCTTTCATTAAGCAATGGCATTTGTGACAACTCATCGTCTGACAGGTTGATGATTTCCCCACACGCCTCCTGCCGAATAAAAGGCTCACCCTCCCGGACACTACCCCCAGAATCACCCACCCCGCCCCCCCGGGGTGAATATTAAGCCCGAGAACACCGACTGTAACCAACCGCAGTGAAAAGTTGAAGTGGCAACTCATTAACCAGATTTATTTTGGGCAACTCATTAACCAGATTTTTTGTTCATTTGGTTTATGAGTTGCCAAGTGTAAATCTGGTTAATGAGTTGCCACTTCAACTTTTCACTGCGGTTGGTTACAGTCGGTGTTCTCGGGCTTAATATTCGCCCCAGGGGGGGTGTATAGCGGGCGATGGCCGGTGTGGAGTGCGTTTTTTGGGGGTTGATTTTCACTTTGCCTCGCTGGTGGAATTTGTGGGAGGCAGGCAAGGGGATTGGTGTGGGCTGGTGGGCGGCAAGGGAGATGCTTGCTTCGGGGTGTTATCCTCACTTTGGTCCGCTGGTGAGAGTAGGCAGCGGCAGGCTGGCAGGCAGGCAAGTGTGATGTAGTGTGGGGTGCAGTGCAGTGCAGTGCAGTGCGGTGCTGCCCTGTTGTTTATGAAAGGTTGTAATGACACTGCTTTGCAGCTGACCATGTCCACTGATTTGTGACGCCCGTATGGAGGCTGATATCTCAGGAGGGCCGAGGCCGATTTCCTCCGGGGACGGCTCGTCGCGTGCGGCAGGACGAGGCGCAGCGGACGGTACCGAGCGCTCGGAGGTGCGGCGCTGCCCGCCGGAGGTACAGCGAAAGGCTGCAAACCGCTTTCCGCCTGCTAACTCGGCGGCCGTCAGACCGACCGACTCCGCTTTACCACCGGAGCTAGAGTCGGGCAAGGGGCACCGAAGGGTACCGGAAGGATCGCGTTCGCACGACGGGAAGTCGACTAGCGGGCCGCCGAAAGCGAGCCGGGGGCCCCCGGTTTTTCTGTCCCACCTGGAGACTGATATCTCAGGAAGGCCGAGGCCGATTTCCTCCGGGGACGGCTCGTCGCGTGCGGCAGGACGAGGCGCAGCGGACGGTACCGAGCGCTCGGAGGTGCGGCGCTGCCCGCCGGAGGTACAGCGAAAGTCTGCGAACCGCTTTCCGCCTCCTCTCACCGCACGGCTCTCCTTTTCACCCACTGGCGGATTTTCACCCTCCGACTGCTCGCTACCGTCCGCTGCGCCTGGTCCGGGCCCTGTCCATTGTCATGTTAATGGCAGGGCGGGGCAGGACTGCTTTCACCAGGAACCCGGTTTTCTGGGTCAGAGGTTCCAGGGGACCTGTTTTGTGCGGACTTCCCTGTGTCCGTCCCTCCCTGCCTGCCTTCCCCCCAGGACTTCCTTCTGAACACCTTTGTCGTTTGAGCGAGGGCCAAAAGCCTGCCTGTGAAAGGGAAGGATCAGCCGGTCGGCCCCCTGTTGGTCGCTGCTGCCAGTGCAGCAGGCGTGCGTGTGTATTCGGCCTCGTGTCCAGGTCCCTCAGGGACTTGAGGCAACTCTCCCCGGTGGTCTCGTGGTCAGGACCGGGCTTCGAATCCCGGTCGGGGGGGATGGCTTTCTGCTGCAGATTAATTGGCACCTCTGAAAGAAAGTCTCCCCTCCTGAGCGTAAAGCTCCACCCTCACCACCACCACCACCGCCTTTTCCTCCCCTTGACAGACAGACAGACAGACAGTCAGTCCAGTTCGGGAGCGCAGCTTTCATTTGGAAGCAGACCCTGCTTGTTTAAAGTCAACGACGCCAAGTTATTTTGCACTTTGAATTATATCGCTACGTGCGAGCGGCACTCAGCCTTGGAGAAGAAAAAAATACCACTGAGCTGAGAAAGTTCTTTTTAAAAAGGTTTCCTTCCACAGCAGCTCTGAGTGAGAGAGAGAGAGAGAGAGAGAGATATCAGCTTTATTCTCAGTAATAATACACACACACACACACACACACACACACAGAGACACTGGGAAAGAGCTGATTTTCCTTTTGAATATCTCCCCACGGGGAGCTGCACCGTTCCCAGAAACACTGCAATACTGGGTCG
>NW_027139886.1:2500-5000 GCF_035084215.1 Heptranchias perlo | reverse complement strand
TGTGAAAGGGAAGGATCAGCCGGTCAGCCCCCTGCTGGTCGCTGCTGCCAGTGCAGCAGGCGTGCGTGTGTCCTCGGCCTCGTGTCCAGGTCCCTCAGGGACTTGAGGCAGCTCTCCCCGGTGGTCTCGTGGTCAGGACCGGGCTTCGAATCCCAGTCGGGGGGGGATGACTTTCTGCTGCAGATTAATTGGCATGAAGGAAAGTCTCCCCTCCTGAGCGTAAAGCTCCACCCTCACCACCACCGCCACCGCCTTTTCCTCCCCTTGACAAACGGACAGACAGACAGTCAGACAGTCAGTCCAGTTCGGGAGCGCAGCTTTCATTAAGCAATGGCATTTGTGACAACTCATCGTCTGACAGGTTGATGATTTCCCCACACGCCTCCTGCCGAATAAAAGGCTCACCCTCCCGGACACTACCCCCAGAATCACCCACCCCGCCCCCCCGGGGTGAATATTAAGCCCGAGAACACCGACTGTAACCAACCGCAGTGAAAAGTTGAAGTGGCAACTCATTAACCAGATTTATTTTGGGCAACTCATTAACCAGATTTTTTGTTCATTTGGTTTATGAGTTGCCAAGTGTAAATCTGGTTAATGAGTTGCCACTTCAACTTTTCACTGCGGTTGGTTACAGTCGGTGTTCTCGGGCTTAATATTCGCCCCAGGGGGGGTGTATAGCGGGCGATGGCCGGTGTGGAGTGCGTTTTTTGGGGGTTGATTTTCACTTTGCCTCGCTGGTGGAATTTGTGGGAGGCAGGCAAGGGGATTGGTGTGGGCTGGTGGGCGGCAAGGGAGATGCTTGCTTCGGGGTGTTATCCTCACTTTGGTCCGCTGGTGAGAGTAGGCAGCGGCAGGCTGGCAGGCAGGCAAGTGTGATGTAGTGTGGGGTGCAGTGCAGTGCAGTGCAGTGCGGTGCTGCCCTGTTGTTTATGAAAGGTTGTAATGACACTGCTTTGCAGCTGACCATGTCCACTGATTTGTGACGCCCGTATGGAGGCTGATATCTCAGGAGGGCCGAGGCCGATTTCCTCCGGGGACGGCTCGTCGCGTGCGGCAGGACGAGGCGCAGCGGACGGTACCGAGCGCTCGGAGGTGCGGCGCTGCCCGCCGGAGGTACAGCGAAAGGCTGCAAACCGCTTTCCGCCTGCTAACTCGGCGGCCGTCAGACCGACCGACTCCGCTTTACCACCGGAGCTAGAGTCGGGCAAGGGGCACCGAAGGGTACCGGAAGGATCGCGTTCGCACGACGGGAAGTCGACTAGCGGGCCGCCGAAAGCGAGCCGGGGGCCCCCGGTTTTTCTGTCCCACCTGGAGACTGATATCTCAGGAAGGCCGAGGCCGATTTCCTCCGGGGACGGCTCGTCGCGTGCGGCAGGACGAGGCGCAGCGGACGGTACCGAGCGCTCGGAGGTGCGGCGCTGCCCGCCGGAGGTACAGCGAAAGTCTGCGAACCGCTTTCCGCCTCCTCTCACCGCACGGCTCTCCTTTTCACCCACTGGCGGATTTTCACCCTCCGACTGCTCGCTACCGTCCGCTGCGCCTGGTCCGGGCCCTGTCCATTGTCATGTTAATGGCAGGGCGGGGCAGGACTGCTTTCACCAGGAACCCGGTTTTCTGGGTCAGAGGTTCCAGGGGACCTGTTTTGTGCGGACTTCCCTGTGTCCGTCCCTCCCTGCCTGCCTTCCCCCCAGGACTTCCTTCTGAACACCTTTGTCGTTTGAGCGAGGGCCAAAAGCCTGCCTGTGAAAGGGAAGGATCAGCCGGTCGGCCCCCTGTTGGTCGCTGCTGCCAGTGCAGCAGGCGTGCGTGTGTATTCGGCCTCGTGTCCAGGTCCCTCAGGGACTTGAGGCAACTCTCCCCGGTGGTCTCGTGGTCAGGACCGGGCTTCGAATCCCGGTCGGGGGGGATGGCTTTCTGCTGCAGATTAATTGGCACCTCTGAAAGAAAGTCTCCCCTCCTGAGCGTAAAGCTCCACCCTCACCACCACCACCACCGCCTTTTCCTCCCCTTGACAGACAGACAGACAGACAGTCAGTCCAGTTCGGGAGCGCAGCTTTCATTTGGAAGCAGACCCTGCTTGTTTAAAGTCAACGACGCCAAGTTATTTTGCACTTTGAATTATATCGCTACGTGCGAGCGGCACTCAGCCTTGGAGAAGAAAAAAATACCACTGAGCTGAGAAAGTTCTTTTTAAAAAGGTTTCCTTCCACAGCAGCTCTGAGTGAGAGAGAGAGAGAGAGAGAGAGATATCAGCTTTATTCTCAGTAATAATACACACACACACACACACACACACACACAGAGACACTGGGAAAGAGCTGATTTTCCTTTTGAATATCTCCCCACGGGGAGCTGCACCGTTCCCAGAAACACTGCAATACTGGGTCGATGCGTGGAGTGGACGGAGCAAGCCCCTATTCCATCTCCCTGTTCTAAAATTCAATTAAAAATAAAAGTAAATAATATGTGTGTGTGTGTGTGTGTGTGTGTGTGTGTG
>NW_027139885.1:0-81477 GCF_035084215.1 Heptranchias perlo | reverse complement strand
TGTGGACAGTGAAGTCATGCACTTTATACACTGCCTATAAGGGCGGACAGTGAGAGTCCATGCACTTTATACACTGTCTATAAGGTTGAGACAGTGAGAGTCCGTGCACTTTATACACCTGTCTATAAGGTGGCAGTGAGAGTCCATCACTAACACACTGTCTATAAGGGGGACAGTGAGAGTCTCGTGCCCTTTATACACTGTCTATAAGGGCGGTGGACAGTGAGAGTCCATGCACTTTATACACTGTCTATAACGGTGGAAGACAGTGAGAGTCCATGCAGCTTTATACACTGTCTATAAGGGCGGACAGTGAGAGTCCGTGCACTTTATACACTGTCTATAAGGGTGGACAGTGAGAGTCTCATGCACTTTATACACTGTCTATAAAGGCGGGACAGTGAGAGTCCATGCACTTTATACACTGTCTATAAGGTGGACAGTGAGAGTCCATGCACTTTATACACTGTCTATAAGGGTGGGCAGTGAGAGTCCGTGCACTTTATACACTGTCTATAAAGGGGGACAGTGAGAGTCCATGCACTTTATACACTGTCTATAAAGGCGGACAGTGAGAGTCCATGCACTTTATACACTGTCTATAAAGGGCGGACAGTGAGAGTCCATGCACTTTATACACTGTCTATAAAGGCTGGACAGTGGAGAGTCCCATGCACTTTATACACCTGTCCATAAAGGCGGACAGTGAGAGTCCATGCACTTTATACACTGTCTATAAGGGTGGACAGTGAGAGTCCATGCACTTTATACACTGTCTATAAGGGCGGACAGTGAGAGTCCATGCACTTTATACACTGTCTATAAGGGCGGACAGTGAGAGTCCATGCACTTTATACACTGTCTATAAGGGTGGACAGTGAGAGTCCATGCACTTTATTACACTGTCTATAAGGTGGACAGTGAGAGTCCATGCACTTTATACACTCTGAGGGGAAGGCGGACAGTGAGAGTCCGTGCACTTCATACACTGTCTATAAGGGCGGACAGTGAGAGTCCATGCACTTTATACACTGTCTATAAGGGTGGACAGTGAGAGTCCATGCACTTTATACACTGTCTATAAGGGTGGGCAGTGAGAGTCCATGCACTTTATACACTGTCTATAAGGGTGGACAGTGAGAGTCCATGCACTTTATACACTGTCTATAAGGGCGGACAGTGAGAGTCCGTGCACTTTATACACTGTCTATAAGGGTGGACAGTGAGAGTCCATGCACTTTATACACCTGTCTATAAGGGTGGACAGTGAGAGTCCGTGCACTTTATACACTGTCTATAAGGGCGGACAGTGAGAGTCCATGCACTTTATACACTGTCTTAAGGGGGACAGTGAGAGTCCATGCACTTTATACACTGTCTATAAGGGCGGGCAGTGAGAGACCGTGCACTTTATACACTGTCTATAAGGGCGGACAGTGAGAGTCCATGCACTTTATACACTGTCTATAAGGGTGCGGACAGTGAGAGTCCATGCACTTTATACACTGTCTATAAGGGTGGACAGGGAGAGTCCGTGCACTTTATACACTGTCTATAAGGGCGGACAGTGAGAGTCCGTGCACTTTATACACTGTCTATAAGGGGCGGGCAGTGAGAGTCCATGCACTTTATACACTGTCTATAAGGGTGGACAGTGAGAGTCCGTGCACTTTATACACTGTCTATAAGGGCGGCAGTGAGAGTCCGTGCACTTTATACACTGTCTATAAGGGGCGGACAGTGAGAGTCCATGCACTTTATACACTGTCTATAAGGGCGGACAGTGAGAGTCCATGCACTTTATACACTGTCTATAAGGGCGGACAGTGAGAGTCCATGCACTTTATACACTGTCTATAAGGGTGGACAGTGAGAGTCCGTGCACTTTATACACTGTCTATAAGGGCGGACAGTGAGAGTCCATGCACTTTATACACTGTCTATAAGGGCGGACAGTGAGAGTCCATGCACTTTATACACTGTCTATAAGGGTGGACAGTGAGAGTCCGTGCACTTTATACACTGTCTATAAGGGCGGGGCAGTGAGAGTCCGTGCACTTTATACACTGTCTATAAGGGCGGACAGTGAGAGTCATGCACTTTATACACTGTCTATAAGGGTGGACAGTGAGAGTCCATGCACTTTATACACTGTCTATAAGGGCGGACAGTGAGAGTCCATGCACTTTATACACTGTCTATAAGGGTCGGGACAGTGAGAGTCCGTGCACTTTATACACTGTCTATAAGGCGGACAGTGAGAGTCCATGCACTTTATACACTGTCTATAAGGGCGGACAGTGAGAGTCCATGCACTTTATACACTGTCTATAAGGGTGGACAGTGAGAGTCCGTGCACTTTAATACACTGTCTATAAGGGCGGAAAGTGAGAGTCCATGCACTTTATACACTGTCTATAAGGGCGGACAGTGAGAGTCCATGCACTTTATACACTGTCTATAAGGCGGACAGTGAGAGTCCATGCACTTATACACTGTCCTATAAGGGTGGACAGTGAGAGTCCGTGCACTTTATACACTGTCTATAAGGGCGGAAAGTGAGAGTCCATGCACTTTATACACTGTCTATAAGGGCGGACAGTGAGAGTCCATGCACTTTATACACTGTCTATAAGGCGGACAGTGAGAGTCCATGCACTTTATACACTGTCTATAAGGGTCGGACAGTGAGAGTCCATGCACTTTATACACTGTCTATAAGGGCGGACAGTGAGAGTCCATGCACTTTATACACTGTCTATAAGGGCGGACAGTGAGAGCCATGCTTACCTATAAGGGCGACAGTGAATCATCTTATAGGTCCAGCGACAGTGAGAGTCCATGAGTCCTTTTATACACTGTCTATAAGGGCGGTACAGTGAGAGTCGTGCACTTTATACACTGTCTATAAGGGTGGACAGTGAGAGTCCGTGCACTTTATACACTGTCTATAGGGTGGACAGTGGGTAAGGGCAAGTGGAGAGTCCGTGCACTTTATACTTAAGGGTGGACAGTGAGAGTCCGTGCACTTTATACACTGTCTATAAGGGGTGGACAGTGAGAGTCCGTGCACTTTATACACTGTCTATAAGGGTGGACAGTGAGAGTCCGTGCACTTTATACACTGTCTATCAGGGTGGACAGTGAGAGTCCGTGCACTTTATACACTGTCTATAAGGGGCGGACAGTGAGAGTCCATGCACTTTATACACTGTCTATAAGGGCGGACAGTGAGAGTCCATGCACTTTATACACTGTCTATAAGGGTGGACAGTGAGAGTCCCATGCACTTTATACACTGTCTATAAGGGTGGACAGTGAGAGTCCGTGCACTTTATACACTGTCTATAAGGGCGGACAGTGAGAGTCCATGCACTTTATACACTGTCTATAAGGGTGGACAGTGAGAGTCCGTGCACTTTATACACTGTCTATAAGGGCGGACAGTGAGAGTCCGTGCACTTTATACACTGTCTATAAGGGTGGACAGTGAGAGTCCATGCACTTTATACACTGTCTATAAGGGCGGACAGTGAGAGTCCGTGCACTTTATACACTGTCTATAAGGTGGACAGTGAGAGTCCGTGCACTTTATACACTGTCTATGAAGGGCGGACAGTGAGAGTCCATGCACTTTATACACTGTCTATAAGGGCGGAAAGTGAGAGTCCGTGCACTTTATACACTGTCTATAAGGGCGGACAGTGAGAGTCCGTGCACTTTATACACTGTCTATAAGGGCGGACAGTGAGAGTCCGTGCACTTTTATACACTGTCTATAAGGGTGGACAGTGAGAGTCCGTGCACTTTATACACTCTGGGGTAGGGCGAACTGTGAGAGTCCCGTGCACTTTATACACTGTCTATAAGGGTGGGCAGTGAGAGTCCATGCACTTATACACTGTCTATAAGGGCAGACAGTGAGAGTCCGTGCACTTTATACACTGTCTATAAGGGCGGACAGTGAGAGTCCGTGCACTTTATACACTGTCTATAAAGGCGGACAGTGAGAGTCCGTGGCACTTTATACACTGTCTATAAGGGGTGGACAGTGAGAGTCCATGCACTTTATACACTGTCTATAAGGGTGGACAGTGAGAGTCCATGCACTTTATACACTCTGAGGGCGGACAGTGAGAGTCCGTGCACTTTATACACTGTCTATAAGGGCGGACAGTGAGAGTCCATGCACTTTATACACTGTCTATAAGGGCGGACAGTGAGAGTCCATGCACTTTATACACTGTCTATAAGGGCGGACAGTGAGAGTCCATGCACTTTATACACTGTCTATAAGGGCGGACAGTGAGAGTCCGTGCACTTTATACACTGTCTATAAGGGCGGACAGTGAGAAGTCCGTGCACTTTATACACTGTCTATAAGGGGAGGACAGTGAGAGTCCATGCACTTTATACACTGTCTATAAGGGCGGACAGTGAGAGTCCGTTCACTTTATACACTGTCTATAAGGGTGGACAGTGAGAGTCCATGCACTTTATACACTGTCTATAAGGGCGGACAGTGAGAGTCCGTGCACTTTATACACTGTCTATCAGGGAGGACAGTGAGAGTCCATTGCACTTTATACACTGTCTATAAGGGCGGACAGTGAGAGTCTGTGCACTTTATACACTGTCTATAAGGGTGGACAGTGAGAGTCCATGCACTTTATACACTGTCTATAAGGGTGGACAGTGAGAGTCCATGCACTTTATACACTCTGAGGCGGACAGTGAGAGTCCATGCACTTTATACACTGTCTATAAGGGCGGACAGTGAGAGTCCATGCACTTTATACACTGTCTATAAGGGCGGACAGTGAGAGTCCGTGCACTTTATACACTGTCTATAAGGGCGGACAGTGAGAGTCCGTGCACTTTATACACTGTCTGTAAGGGCGGACAGTGAGAGTCCGTGCACTTTATACACTGTCTATAAGGGTGGACAGTGAGAGTCCATGCACTTTATACACTGTCTATAAAGGGCGGACAGTGAGAGTCCGTGCACTTTATACACTGTCTATAAGGGCGGACAGTGAGAGTCCGTGCACTTTATACACTGTCTATAAGGGAGGACAGTGAGAGTCCATGCACTTTATACACTGTCTATAAGGGCGGACAGTGAGAGTCCCGTTCACTTTATACACTGTCTATAAGGGTGGACAGTGAGAGTCCATGCACTTTATACACTGTCTATAAGGGCGGACAGTGAGAGTCCGTGCACTTTATACACTGTCTATCAGGGCGGACAGTGAGAGTCCGTGCACTTTATACACTGTCTATAAGGGAGGACAGTGAGAGTCCATGCACTTTATACACTGTCTATAAGGGCGGACAGTGAGAGTCTGTGCACTTTATACACTGTCTATAAGGGTGGACAGTGAGAGTCCATGCACTTTATACACTGTCTATAAGGGTGGACAGTGAGAGTCCATGCACTTTATACACTCTGAGGGCGGACAGTGAGAGTCCATGCACTTTATACACTGTCTATAAGGGCGGACAGTGGAGAGTCCATGCACTTTATACACTGTCTATAAGGGCGGACAGTGAGAGTCCGTGCACTTTATACACTGTCTATAAGGGCGGACAGTGAGAGTCCGTGCACTTTATACACTGTCTGTAAGGGCGGACAGTGAGAGTCCGTGCACTTTATACACTGTCTATAAGGGTGGACAGTGAGAGTCCATGCACTTTATACACTGTCTATAAGGGCGGACAGTGAGAGTCCATGCACTTTATACACTGTCTATAAGGGTGGACAGTGAGAGTCCATGCACTTTATACACTGTCTATAAGGGTGGACAGTGAGGGTCCATGCACTTTATACACTCTGAGGGCGGACAGTGAGAGTCCCGTGCACTTTATACACTGTCTATAAGGGCGGACAGTGAGAGTCCGTGCACTTTATACACTGTCTATAAGGTGGACAGTGAGAGTCCATGCACTTTATACACTGTCTATAAGGGCGGACAGTGAGAGTCCATGCACTTTATACTCTGTCTATAAGGGCGGACAGTGAGAGTCCATGCACTTTTATACACTGTCTATAAGGGTGGACAGTGAGAGTCCATGCACTTTATACACTGTCTATTAGGGCGGACAGTGAGGGTCCGTGCACTTTATACACTGTCTATAAGGGCGGACAGTGAGAGTCCATGCACTTTATACACTGTCTATATAGGGCGGACAGTGAGAGTCCGTGCACTTTATACACTGTCCTTTCAGGGCGGACAGTGAGAGTCCGTGCACTTTATACACTGTCTATAAGGGAGGACAGTGAGAGTCCATGCATTTATACACTGTCTATAAGGGCGGACAGTGAGAGTCCGTGCACTTTATACACTGTCTCTCAGGGTGGACAGTGAGAGTCCATGCACTTTATACACTGTCTATAAGGGCGGACAGTGAGAGTCCGTGCACTTTATACACTGTCTATCAGGGGCGAGACAGTGAGAGTCCATGCACTTTATACACTGTCTAATAAGGGAGGACAGTAGAGAGTCCATGCACTTTATACCTGTCTATAAGGGCGGACAGTGAGAGTCCATGCACTTTTATACACTGTCTATAAGGAGTGGACAGTGAGAGTCCGTGCACTTTATAGACTGTCTATAAGGGTGGACAGTGAGAGTCCGTGCACTTTATACACTGTCTATAAGGGTGGACAGTGAGAGTCCATGCACTTTATACACTGTCTATAAGGGTGGACAGTGAGAGTCCATGCACTTTATACACTCTGAGGCGGACAGTGAGAGTCCGTGCACTTATACACTGTCTATAAGGGTGGACAGTGAGAGTCCATGCACTTTATACACTCTGAGGGCGGACAGTGAGAGTCCGTGCACTTTATACACTGTCTATAGGGCGGACAGTGAGAGTCCATGCACTTTATACACTGTCTATAAGGGCGGACAGTGAGAGTCCGTGCACTTTATACACTGTCTATAAGGGGTGGACAGTGAGAGTCCATGCACTTTATACACTGTCTATAAGGGTGGGCAGTGAGGAGTCCGTGCACTTTATACACTGTCTATAAGGGTGGACAGTGAGAGTCCGTGCACTTTATACACTGTCTATAAGGGCGGACAGTTGAGGGTCCGTGCACTTTATACACCTGTCTATAAGGGAGTGGACAGTGACAGTCCGTGCACTTTATACACTGTCTCATAAGGGCGGACAGTGAGAGTCCGTGCACTTTATACACTGTCTATAAGGGTGGACAGTGAGAGTCCCATGCACTTTATACACACTGTCTATAAGGGCGGACAGTGAGAGTCCGTGCACTTTATACACTGTCTATAAGGGCGGGCAGTGAGAGTCCATGCACTTTTATACACTGTCTATAAGGGCGGACAGTGAGAGTCCGTGCACTTTATACACTGTCTATAAGGGTGGACAGTGACAGTCCGTGCACTTTATACACTGTCTATAAGGGCGGACAGTGAGAGTCCGTGCACTTTCTGCACTCCTGAGGGCGGACAGTGAGAGTCCGTGCACTTTATACACTGTCTATAAGGGCGGACAGTGAGAAGTCCGTGCACTTTATACACTGTCTATAAGGGTGGACAGTGACAGTCCGTGCACTTTATACACCTGTCTATAAGGGCGGACAGTGAGAGTCCATGCACTTTATACACTGTCTATAAGGGCGGACAGTGAGAGTCATGCACTTTATACACTGTCTATAAGGGCGGAAAGTGAGAGTCCGTGCACTTTATACACTGTCCTATAAGGGCGGACAGTGAGAGTCCGTGCACTTTATACACTGTCTATAAAGGGCGGACAGTGAGAGTCCGTGCACTTTATACACTGTCTATAAGGGTGGACAGTGAGAGTCCGTGCACTTATACACTCTGAGGGCGAACAGTGAGAGTCCGTGCACTTTATACACTGTCTATAAGGGTGGGGCAGTGAGAGTCCATGCACTTATACACTGTCTATAAGGGCAGACAGTGAGAGTCCGTGGCACTTTATACACTGTCTATAAGGCGGACAGTGAGAGTCCGTGCACTTTATACACTGTCTATAAAGGCGGACAGTGAGAGTCCGTGCAACTTTATACACTGTCTATAAGGGTGGACAGTGAGAGTCCATGCACTTTATACACTGTCTATAAGGGTGGACAGTGAGAGTCCATGCACTTTATACACTCTGAGGGCGGACAGTGAGAGTCCGTGCACTTTATACACTGTCTATAAGGGCGGACAGTGAGAGTCATGCACTTTATACACTGTCTATAAGGGCGGACAGTGAGAGTCCATGCACTTTATACACTGTCTATAAGGGCGGACAGTGAGAGTCCATGCACTTTATACACTGTCTATAAGGGCGGACAGTGAGAGTCCGTGCACTTTATACACTGTCTATAAGGGCGGACAGTGAGAGTCCGTGCACTTTATACACTGTCTATAAGGGAGGACAGTGAGAGTCCATGCACTTTATACACTGTCTATAAGGGGCGGACAGTGAGAGTCCGTTCACTTTATACACTGTCTATAAGGGTGGACAGTGAGAGTCCATGCACTTTATACACTGTCTATAAGGGCGGACAGTGAGAGTCCGTGCACTTTATACACTGTCTATCAGGGCGGACAGTTGAGAGTCCGTGCACTTTATACACTGTCTATAAGGGAGGACAGTGAGAGTCCATGCACTTTATACACTGTCTATAAGGGCGGACAGTGAGAGTCCATGCACTTATACACTGTCTATAAGGGCAGACAGTGAGAGTCCGTGCACTTTATACACTGTCTATAAGGGCGGACAGTGAGAGTCCGTGCACTTTATACACTGTCTATAAAGGCGGACAGTGAGAGTCCGTGCACTTTATACACTGTCCTATAAGGTGTGGACAGTGAGAGTCAATGCACTTTATACACTGTCTATAAGGGGTGGGCAGTGAGAGTCCCATGCACTTATACACTGGTCTATAAGGGCAGACAGTGAGAATCCGTGCACTTTATACACTGTCTATAAGGGCGGACAGTGAGAGTCCGTGCACTTTATACACTGTCTATAAAAGGCGGACAGTGAGAGTCCGTGCACTTTATACACTGTCTATAAGGGTGGACAGTGAGAGTCCATGCACTTTATACACTGTCTATAAGGGTGGACAGTGAGAGTCCATGCACTTTATACACTCTGAGGGCGGACAGTGAGAGTCCGTGCACTTTATACACTGTCTATAAGGGCGGACAGTGAGAGTCCATGCACTTTATACACTGTCTATAAGGCGGGACAGTGAGAGTCCATGCACTTTATACACTGTCTATAAGGGCGGACAGTGAGAGTCCATGCACTTTATACACTGTCTATAAGGGCGGACAGTGAGAGTCCGTGCACTTTATACACTGTCTATAAGGGCGGACAGTGAGAGTCCGTGCACTTTATACACTGTCTATAAGGGAGGACAGTGAGAGTCCATGCACTTTATACACTGTCTATAAGGGCGGACAGTGAGAGTCCGTTCACTTTATACAACTCTGTCTATAAGGGTGGACAGTGAGAGTCCATGCACTTTATACACTGTCTATAAGGGCGGACAGTGAGAGTCCGTGCACTTTATACACTGTCTATAAGGGAGGACAGTGAGAGTCCATGCACTTTATACACTGTCTACAAGGGCGGACAGTGAGAGTCTGTGCACTTTATACACTGTCTATAAGGGTGGACAGTGAGAGTCCATGCACTTTATACACTCTGAGGGCGGACAGTGAGAGTCCGTGCACTTTATACACTGTCTATAAGGGCGGACAGTGAGAGTCCATGCACTTTATACACTGTCTATAAGGGCGGACAGTGAGAGTCCATGCACTTTATACACTGTTCTATAAGGGCGGACAGTGAGAGTCCGTGCACTTTATACACTGTCTATAAGGGCGGACAGTGAGAGTCCGTGCACTTTTATACACTGTCTGTAAGGGCGGACAGTGAGAGTCCGTGCACTTTATACACTGTCTATAAGGGTGGACAGTGAGAGTCCATGCACTTTATACACTGTCTATAAGGGCGGACAGTGAGAGTCCATGCACTTTATACACTGTCTATAAGGGTGGACAGTGAGAGTCCCATGCACTTTATACACTGTCTATAAGGGTGGACAGTGAGGGTCCATGCACTTTATACACTCTGAGGGCGGACAGTGAGAGTCCGTGCACTTTATACACTGTCTATAAGGAGTCGGACAGTGAGAGTCCGTGCACTTTATACACTGTCTATAAGGGTGGACAGTGAGAGTCCATGCACTTTATACACTGTCTATAAGGGCGGACAGTGAGAGTCCATGCACTTTATACACTGTCTATAAGGGCGGACAGTGAGAGTCCATGCACTTTATACACTGTCTATAAGGGTGGACAGGTGAGAGTCCATGCACTTTATACACTGTCTATAAGGGCGGACAGTGAGGGTCCCGTGCACTTTATACGCCTGTCTATAAGGGTCGGACAGTGAGAGTCCATGCACTTTATACACTGTCTATAAGGGCGGACAGTGAGGTCCGTGCACTTTATACACTGTCTTTCAGGGCGGACAGTGAGAGTCCGTGCACTTTATACACTGTCTATAAGGGCAGGACAGTGAGAGTCCATGCATTTATACACTGTCTATAAGGGCGGACAGTGAGAGTCCCGTGCACTTTATACACTGTCTCTCAGGGTGGACAGTGAGAGTCCATGCACTTTATACACTGTCTATAAGGGCGGACAGTGAGAGTCCGTGCACTTTATACACTGTCTATCAGGGCGGACAGTGAGAGTCCATGCACTTTATACACTGTCTATAAGGGCGGACAGTGAGAGTCCATTGCACTTTATACACTGTCTATAAGGGCGGACAGTGAGAGTCCATGCACTTTATACACTGTCTATAAGGGTGGACAGTGAGAGTCCGTGCACTTTATAGACTGTCTATAAGGGGTGGACAGTGAGAGTCCGTGCACTTTATACACTGTCTATAAGGGTGGACAGTGAGAGTCCAGTGCACTTTATAGCACTGTCTATAAGGGTGGACAGTGAGAGTCCGATGCACTTTATACACTCTGAGGGCTGGACAGTGAGAGTCCGTGCACTTTATACACTGTCTATAAGGGTGGACAGTGAGAGTCCATGCACTTTATACACTCTGAGGGCGGACAGTGAGAGTCCGTGCACTTTATACACTGTCTATAAGGGTGCGGACAGTGAGAGTCCATGCACTTTATACACTTCTGAGGGCGGACAGTGAGAGTCCGTGCACTTTATACACTGTCTATAAGGGCGGACAGTGAGAGTCCCATGCACTTTATACACTGTCTATAAGGGCGGGCAGTGAGAGGTCCGTGCACTTTATACACTGTCTATAAGGGTGGACAGTGAGAGTCCGTGCACTTTATACACTGTCCTATAAGGGCTGGACAGTGAGGGTCCGTGCACTTTATACACTGTCTATAAGGGTGGACAGTGACAGTCCGTGCACTTTATAACACTGTCTATAAGGGCGGACAGTGAGAGTCCGTGCACTTTATACACTGTCTATAAGGGTGGACAGTGAGAGTCCATGCACTTTTATACACTGTCTATAAGGGCGGACAGTGAGAGTCCGTGCACTTTATACACTGTCTATAAGGGCGGGCAGTGAGAGTCCATGCACTTTATACACTGTCTATAAGGGCGGACAGTGAGAGTCCGTGCACTTTATACACTGTCTATAAGGGTGGACAGTGACAGTCCGTGCACTTTATACACTGTCTATAAGGGCGGACAGTGAGAGTCCGTGCAACTTTCTGCACTCTGAGGGTCGGACAGTGAGAGTCGTGCACTTTATACACTGTCTATAAGGGTGGACAGTGACAGTCCGTGCACTTTATACACTGTCTATAAGGGCGGACAGTGAGAGTCCATGCACTTTATACACTGTCTATAAGGGCGGACAGTGAGAGTCCATGCACTTTATACACTGTCTATAAGGGCGGACAGTGAGAGTCCATGCACTTTATACACTGTCTATAAGGGCGGACAGTGAGAGTCCGTGCACTTTATACACTGTCTATAAGGGCGGACAGTGAGAGTCCATGCACTTTATACACTGTCTATAAGGGCGGACAGTGAGAGTCCATGCACTTTATACACTGTCAATAAGGGTGGACAGTGAGAGTCCATGCACTTTATACACTGTCTATAAGGGCGGACAGTGAGAGTCCATGCACTTTATACACTGTCTATAAGGGCGGACAGTGAGAGTCCATGCACTTTATACACTGTCTATAAGGGCGGACAGTGAGAGTCCGTTCACTTTTACACTGTCTATAAGGGCGGACAGTGAGAGTCCATGCACTTTATACACTGTCTATAAGGGTGGACAGTGAGAGTCCGTGCACTTTATACACTGTCTATAAGGGCGGACAGTGAGAGTCCATGCACTTTATACACTGTCTATAAAGGCGGACAGTGAGAGTCCATGCACTTTATACACTGTCTATAAGGGCGGACAGTGAGAGTCCATGCACTTTATACACTGTCTATAAGGGTGGACAGTGAGAGTCCATGCACTTTATACACTGTCTATAAGGGCGGACAGTGAGAGTCCGTGCACTTTATACACTGTCTATAAGGGCAGGACAGCTGAGAGTCCGTGCACTTTATACACTGTCTATAAGGGTGGACAGTGAGAGTCCATGCACTTTATACACTGTCTATAAGGGTGGACAGTGAGAGTCCATGCACTTTATACACTGTCTATAAGGGTGGACAGTGAGAGTCCATGCACTTTATACACTGTCTATAAGGGTGGAAGACAGTGAGAGTCCGTGCACTTTATACACTGTCTATAAGGGTGGACAGTGAGAGTCCGTGCACTTTATACACTGTCTATAAGGGCGGACAGTGAGAGTCCGTGCACTTTATACACTGTCTATAAGGGTGGACAGTGAGAGTCCATGCACTTTATACACTGTCTATAAGGGTGGACAGTGAGAGTCCGTGCACTTTATACACTGTCTATAAGGGTGGACAGTGAGAGTCCATGCACTTTATACACTGTCTATAAGGGTGGACAGTGAAAGTCCGTGCACTTTATACACTGTCTATAAGGGCGGACAGTGAGAGTCCATGCACTTTATACACTGTCTATAAGGGTGGACAGTGAGAGTCCATGCACTTTATACACTGTCTATAAGGGCGGACAGTGAGAGTCCGTGCACTTTATACACTGTCTATAAGGGCGGACAGTGAGAGTCCATGCACTTTATACACTGTCTATAAGGGTGGACAGTGAGAGTCCATGCACTTTATACACTCTGAGGGTGGACAGTGAGAGTCCGTGCACTTTATACACTGTCTATAAGGGTGGACAGTGAGAGTCCGTGCACTTTATACACTGTCTATAAGGGCGGAAAGTGAGAGTCCGTGCACTTTATACACTGTCTATAAGGGCGGGCAGTGAGAGTCCGTGCACTTTATACACTGTCTATCAGGGCGGACAGTGAGAGTCCGTGCACTTTATACACTGTCTATCAGGGCGGACAGTGAGAGTCCGTGCACTTTATACACTGTCTATCAGGGCGGACAGTGAGAGTCCGTGCACTTTATACACTGTCTATCAGGGCGGACAGTGAGAGTTCCGTGCACTTTATACACTGTCTATCAGGGCGGACAGTGAGAGTCCGTGCACTTTATACACTGTCTATAAGGGCGGACAGTGAGAGTCCGTGCACTTTATACACTGTCTATCAGGGCGGACAGTGAGAGTCCGTGCACTTTATACACTGTCTAATAAGGGTGGGCAGTGAGAGTCCATGCACTTTATCAGTGTATAAAGTGCATGGACTCTCACTGTCCACCCTTATAGACAGTGTATAAAGTGCATCGACTCTCACTGTCCGCCCTTATAGACAGTGTATAAAGTGCATGGACTCTCACTGTCCACCCTTATAGACAGTGTATAAAGTGCATGGACTCTCACTGTCCACCCTTATAGACAGTGTATAAAGTGCACGGACTCTCACTGTCCACCCTTATAGACAGTGTATAAAGTGCATGGACCCTCACTGTCCGCCCTTATAGACAGTGTATAAAGTGCACGGACTCTCACTGTCCGCCCTTATAGACAGTGTATAAAGTGCATGGACTCTCACTGTCCGCCCTTATAGACAGTGTATAAAGTGCACGGACTCTCACTGTCCACCCTTATAGACAGTGTATAAAGTGCACGGACTCTCACTGTCCACCCTTATAGACAGTGTATAAAGTGCACGGACTCTCACTGTCCACCCTTATAGACAGTGTATAAAGTGCATGGACTCTCACTGTCCACCCTTATAGACAGTGTATAAAGTGCATGGACTCTCACTGTCCACCCTTATAGACAGTGTATAAAGTGCACGGACTCTCACTGTCCGCCCTTATCGACAGTGTATAAGTGCACGGACTCTCACTGTCCGCCCTTATAGACAGTGTATAAAGTGCACGGACTCTCACTGTCCGCCCTCAGAGTGTATAAAGTGCACGGACTCTCACTGTCCGCCCTCAAGAGTGTATAAAGTGCACGGACTCTCACTGTCCACCCTTATAGACAGTGTATAAAGTGCATGGACTCTCACTGTCCACCCTTATAGACAGTGTATAAAGTGCACGGACTCTCACTGTCCGCCCTTATAGACAGTGTATAAAGTGCCACGGACTCTCACTGTCCGCCCTCAGAGTGTATAAAGTGCATGGACTCTCACTGTCCGCCCTTATAGACAGTGTATAAAGTGCACGGACTCTCACTGTCCGCCCTCAGAGTGCATAAAGTGCACGGACTCTCACTGTCCACCCTTATAGACAGTGCATAAAGTGCATGGACTCTCACTGTCCACACTTATAGACAGTGTATAAAGTGCATGGACTCTCACTGTCCACCCTTATAGACAGTGTATAAAGTGCATGGACTCTCACTGTCCACCCTTATAGACAGTGTATAAAGTGCATGGACTCTCACTGTCCACCCTTATAGACAGTGTATAAAGTGCACGGACTCTCACTGTCCGCCTGAAAGACAGTGTATAAAGTGCACGGACTCTCACTGTCCACCCTTATAGACAGTGTATAAAGTGCATGGACACTCACTGTCCACCTTATAGACAGTGTATAAAGTGCACGGACTCTCACTGTCCACCCCTTATAGACAGTGTATAAAGTGCATGGACTCTCACTGTCCACCCTTATAGACAGTGTATAAAGTGCATGGACTCTCACTGTCCACCCTTATAGACAGTGTATAAAGTGCATGGACTCTCACTGCCCACCCTTATAGACAGTGTATAAAGTGCACGGACTCTCACTGTCCGCCCTGATAGACAGTGTATAAAGTGCACGGACTCTCACTGTCCGCCCTTATAGACAGTGTATAAAGTGCACGGACTCTCACTGTCCGCCCTGATAGACAGTGTATAAAGTGCACGGACTCTCACTGTCCGCCCTGATAGACAGTGTATAAAGTGCACGGACTCTCACTGTCCGCCCTGATAGACAGTGTATAAAGTGCACGGACTCTCACTGTCCGCCCTGATAGACAGTGTATAAAGTGCACGGACTCTCACTGTCCGCCCTGATAGACAGTGTATAAAGTGCACGGACTCTCACTGCCCGCCCTTATAGACAGTGTATAAAGTGCACGGACTCTCACTTTCCGCCCTTATAGACAGTGTATAAAGTGCACGGACTCTCACTGTCCACCCTTATAGACAGTGTATAAAGTGCACGGACTCTCACTGTCCACCCTCAGAGTGTATAAAGTGCATGGACTCTCACTGTCCACCCTTATAGACAGTGTATAAAGTGCATGGACTCTCACTGTCCGCCCTTATAGACAGTGTATAAAGTGCACGGACTCTCACTGTCCGCCCTTATAGACAGTGTATAAAGTGCATGGACTCTCACTGTCCACCCTTATAGACAGTGTATAAAGTGCATGGACTCTCACTGTCCGCCCTTATAGACAGTGTATAAAGTGCACGGACTTTCACTGTCCACCCTTATAGACAGTGTATAAAGTGCATGGACTCTCACTGTCCACCCTTATAGACAGTGTATAAAGTGCACGGACTCTCACTGTCCACCCTTATAGACAGTGTATAAAGTGCATGGACTCTCACTGTCCACCCTTATAGACAGTGTATAAAGTGCACGGACTCTCACTGTCCGCCCTTATAGACAGTGTATAAAGTGCACGGACTCTCACTGTCCACCCTTATAGACAGTGTATAAAGTGCACGGACTCTCACTGTCCACCCTTATAGACAGTGTATAAAGTGCATGGACTCTCACTGTCCACCCTTATAGACAGTGTATAAAGTGCATGGACTCTCACTGTCCACCCTTATAGACAGTGTATAAAGTGCATGGACTCTCACTGTCCACCCTTATAGACAGTGTATAAAGTGCACGGACTCTCACTGTCCGCCCTTATAGACAGTGTATAAAGTGCACGGACTCTCACTGTCCGCCCTTATAGACAGTGTATAAAGTGCATGGACTCTCACTGTCCACCCTTATAGACAGTGTATAAAGTGCATGGACTCTCACTGTCCGCCCTTATAGACAGTGTATAAAGTGCATGGACTCTCACTGTCCGCCTTTATAGACAGTGTATAAAGTGCATGGACTCTCACTGTCCGCCCTTATAGACAGTGTATAAAGTGCACGGACTCTCACTGTCCACCCTTATAGACAGTGTATAAAGTGCATGGACTCTCACTGTCCGCCCTTATAGACAGTGTATAAAGTGAACGGACTCTCACTGTCCGCCCTTATAGACAGTGTATAAAGTGCATGGACTCTCACTGTCCGCCCTTATAGACAGTGTATAAAGTGCATGGACTCTCACTGTCCGCCCTTATAGACAGTGTATAAAGTGCATGGACTCTCACTGTCCACCCTTATTGACAGTGTATAAAGTGCATGGACTCTCACTGTCCGCCCTTATAGACAGTGTATAAAGTGCATGGACTCTCACTGTCCGCCCTTATAGACAGTGTATAAAGTGCACGGACTCTCACTGTCCGCCCTTATAGACAGTGTATAAAGTGCATGGACTCTCACTGTCCGCCCTTATAGACAGTGTATAAAGTGCATGGACTCTCACTGTCCGCCCTTATAGACAGTGTATAAAGTGCATGGACTCTCACTGTCCGCCCTTATAGACAGTGTATAAAGTGCACGGACTGTCACTGTCCACCCTTATAGACAGTGTATAAAGTGCACGGACTCTCACTGTCCGCCCTCAGAGTGCAGAAAGTGCACGGACTCTCACTGTCCGCCCTTATAGACAGTGTATAAAGTGCACGGACTGTCACTGTCCACCCTTATAGACAGTGTATAAAGTGCACGGACTCTCACTGTCCGCCCTTATAGACAGTGTATAAAGTGCATGGACTCTCACTGCCCGCCCTTATAGACAGTGTATAAAGTGCACGGACTCTCACTGTCCGCCCTTATAGACAGTGTATAAAGTGCATGGACTCTCACTGTCCACCCTTATAGACAGTGTATAAAGTGCACGGACTCTCACTGTCCGCCCTTATAGACAGTGTATAAAGTGCACGGACTGTCACTGTCCACCCTTATAGACAGTGTATAAAGTGCACGGACCCTCACTGTCCGCCCTTATAGACAGTGTATAAAGTGCACGGACTCTCACTGTCCACCCTTATAGACAGTGTATAAAGTGCACGGACCCTCACTGCCCACCCTTATAGACAGTGTATAAAGTGCATGGACTCTCACTGTCCACCCTTATAGACAGTGTATAAAGTGCACGGACTCTCACTGTCCGCCCTTATAGACAGTGTATAAAGTGCATGGACTCTCACTGTCCGCCCTTATAGACAGTGTATAAAGTGCACGGACTCTCACTGTCCGCCCTCAGAGTGTATAAAGTGCATGGACTCTCACTGTCCACCCTTATAGACAGTGTATAAAGTGCACGGACTCTCACTGTCCGCCCTCAGAGTGTATAAAGTGCATGGACTCTCACTGTCCACCCTTATAGACAGTGTATAAAGTGCATGGACTCTCACTGTCCACCCTTATAGACAGTGTATAAAGTGCACGGACTCTCACTGTCCACCCTTATAGACAGTCTATAAAGTGCACGGACTCTCACTGTCCACCCTTATAGACAGTGTATAAAGTGCATGGACTCTCACTGTCCGCCCTTATAGACAGTGTATAAAGTGCATGGACTCTCACTGTCCGCCCTTATAGACAGTGTATAAAGTGCATGGACTCTCACTGTCCGCCCTGATAGACAGTGTATAAAGTGCACGGACTCTCACTGTCCGCCCTTATAGACAGTGTATAAAGTGCATGGACTCTCACTGTCCACCCTGAGAGACAGTGTATAAAGTGCACGGACTCTCACTGTCCGCCCTTATAGACAGTGTATAAATGCATGGACTCTCACTGTCCTCCCTTATAGACAGTGTATAAAGTGCACGGACTCTCACTGTCCGCCCTGAAAGACAGTGTATAAAGTGCACGGACTCTCACTGTCCGCCCTTATAGACAGTGTATAAAGTGCATGGACTCTCACTGTCCGCCCTTATAGACAGCGTATAAAGTGCACGGACCCTCACTGTCCGCCCTTATAGACAGTGTATAAAGTGCATGGACTCTCACTGTCCACCCTTATAGACAGTGTATAAAGTGCATGGACTCTCACTGTCCGCCCTTATAGACAGTGTATAAAGTGCATGGACTCTCACTGTCCGCCCTTATAGACAGTGTATAAAGTGCATGGACTCTCACTGTCCACCCTTATAGACAGTGTATAAAGTGCACGGACTCTCACTGTCCGCCCTTATAGACAGTGTATAAAGTGCACGGACTCTCACTGTCCGCCCTCAGAGTGTATAAAGTGCATGGACCCTCACTGTCCACCCTTATAGACAGTGTATAAAGTGCATGGACTCTCACTGTCCACCCTTATAGACAGTGTATAAAGTGCATGGACTCTCACTGTCCGCCCTTATAGACAGTGTATAAAGTGCATGGACTCTCACTGTCCACCCTTATAGACAGTGTATAAAGTGCACGGACTCTCACTGTCCGCCCTTACAGACAGTGTATAAAGTGCACGGACTCTCACTGTCCGCCCTTATAGACAGTGTATAAAGTGCACGGACTCTCACTGTCCGCCCTTATAGACAGTGTATAAAGTGCATGGACTCTCACTGTCCGCCCTTATAGACAGTGTATAAAGTGCATGGACTCTCACTGTCCGCCCTTATAGACAGTGTATAAAGTGCACGGACTCTCACTGTCCGCCCTCAGAGTGTATAAAGTGCATGGACTCTCACTGTCCACCCTTATAGACAGTGTATAAAGTGCACAGACTCTCACTGTCCGCCCTTGTAGACAGTGTATAAAGTGCATGGACTCTCACTGTCCTCCCTTATAGACAGTGTATAAAGTGCACGGACTCTCACTGTCCGCCCTTATAGACAGTGTATAAAGTGCATGGACTCTCACTGTCCACCCTTATAGACAGTGTATAAAGTGAACGGACTCTCACTGTCCGCCCTTATAGACAGTGTATAAAGTGCATGGACTCTCACTGTCCTCCCTTATAGACAGTGTATAAAGTGCACGGACTCTCACTGTCCGCCCTTATAGACAGTGTATAAAGTGCACGGACTCTCACTGTCCGCCCTTATAGACAGTGTATAAAGTGCATGGACTCTCACTGTCCGCCCTTATAGACAGTGTATAAAGTGCATGGACTCTCACTGTCCGCCCTTATAGACAGTGTATAAAGTGCATGGACTCTCACTGTCCGCCCTTATAGACAGTGTATAAAGTGCACGGACTCTCACTGTCCGCCCTCAGAGTGTATAAAGTGCATGGACTCTCACTGTCCACCCTTATAGACAGTGTATAAAGTGCATGGACTCTCACTGTCCACCCTTATAGACAGTGTATAAAGTGCACGGACTCTCACTGTCCGCCTTTATAGACAGTGTATAAAGTGCACGGACTCTCACTGTCCGCCCTTATAGACAGTGTATAAAGTGCACGGATTCTCACTGTCTGCCCTTATAGACAGTGTATAAGTGCATGGACTCTCACTGCCCACCCTTATAGACAGTGTATAAAGTGCATGGACTCTCACTGTCCACCCTTATAGACAGTGTATAAAGTGCACGGACTCTCACTGTCCGCCTTTATAGACAGTGTATAAAGTGCACGGACTCTCACTGTCCGCCCTTATAGACAGTGTATAAAGTGCACGGACTCTCACTGTCTGCCCTTATAGACAGTGTATAAGTGCATGGACTCTCACTGTCCGCCCTTATAGACAGTGTATAAAGTGCATGGACTCTCACTGTCCTCCCTTATAGACAGTGTATAAAGTGCACGGACTCTCACTGTCCGCCCTGATAGACAGTGTATAAAGTGCACGGACTCTCACTGTCCGCCCTTATAGACAGTGTATAAAGTGCATGGACTCTCACTGTCCACCCTTATAGACAGTGTATAAAGTGAACGGACTCTCACTGTCCGCCCTTATAGACAGTGTATAAAGTGCATGGACTCTCACTGTCCTCCCTTATAGACAGTGTATAAAGTGCACGGACTCTCACTGTCCGCCCTTATAGACAGTGTATAAAGTGCACGGACTCTCACTGTCCGCCCTTATAGACAGTGTATAAAGTGCATGGACTCTCACTGTCCGCCCTTATAGACAGTGTATAAAGTGCATGGACTCTCACTGTCCGCCCTTATAGACAGTGTATAAAGTGCATGGACTCTCACTGTCCGCCCTTATAGACAGTGTATAAAGTGCACGGACTCTCACTGTCCGCCCTCAGAGTGTATAAAGTGCATGGACTCTCACTGTCCACCCTTATAGACAGTGTATAAAGTGCATGGACTCTCACTGTCCACCCTTATAGACAGTGTATAAAGTGCACGGACTCTCACTGTCCGCCTTTATAGACAGTGTATAAAGTGCACGGACTCTCACTGTCCGCCCTTATAGACAGTGTATAAAGTGCACGGACTCTCACTGTCTGCCCTTATAGACAGTGTATAAGTGCATGGACTCTCACTGCCCACCCTTATAGACAGTGTATAAAGTGCACGGACTCTCACTGTTCGCCCTCAGAGTGTATAAAGTGCACGGACTCTCACTGTCCACCCTTATAGACAGTGTATAAAGTGCACGGACTCTCACTGTCCGCCCTTATAGACAGTGTATAAAGTGCACGGACTCTCACTGTCCGCCCTTATAGACAGTGTATAAAGTGCACGGACTCTCACTTTCCGCCCTTATAGACAGTGTATAAAGTGCATGGACTCTCACTGTCCGCCCTTATAGACAGTGTATAAAGTGCATGGACTCTCACTGTCCGCCCTTATAGACAGTGTATAAAGTGCACGGACTGTCACTGTCCACCCTTATAGACAGTGTATAAAGTGCACGGACTCTCACTGTCCGCCCTTATAGACAGTGTATAAAGTGCACGGACTCTCACTGTCCGCCCTCAGAGTGCAGAAAGTGCACGGACTCTCACTGTCCGCCCTTATAGACAGTGTATAAAGTGCACGGACTGTCACTGTCCACCCTTATAGACAGTGTATAAAGTGCACGGACTCTCACTGTCCGCCCTTATAGACAGTGTATAAAGTGCATGGACTCTCACTGCCCGCCCTTATAGACAGTGTATAAAGTGCACGGACTCTCACTGTCCGCCCTTATAGACAGTGTATAAAGTGCATGGACTCTCACTGTCCACCCTTATAGACAGTGTATAAAGTGCACGGACTCTCACTGTCCGCCCTTATAGACAGTGTATAAAGTGCACGGACTGTCACTGTCCACCCTTATAGACAGTGTATAAAGTGCACGGACCCTCACTGTCCGCCCTTATAGACAGTGTATAAAGTGCACGGACTCTCACTGTCCACCCTTATAGACAGTGTATAAAGTGCACGGACCCTCACTGCCCACCCTTATAGACAGTGTATAAAGTGCATGGACTCTCACTGTCCACCCTTATAGACAGTGTATAAAGTGCACGGACTCTCACTGTCCGCCCTTATAGACAGTGTATAAAGTGCATGGACTCTCACTGTCCGCCCTTATAGACAGTGTATAAAGTGCACGGACTCTCACTGTCCGCCCTCAGAGTGTATAAAGTGCATGGACTCTCACTGTCCACCCTTATAGACAGTGTATAAAGTGCACGGACTCTCACTGTCCGCCCTCAGAGTGTATAAAGTGCATGGACTCTCACTGTCCACCCTTATAGACAGTGTATAAAGTGCATGGACTCTCACTGTCCACCCTTATAGACAGTGTATAAAGTGCACGGACTCTCACTGTCCACCCTTATAGACAGTCTATAAAGTGCACGGACTCTCACTGTCCACCCTTATAGACAGTGTATAAAGTGCATGGACTCTCACTGTCCGCCCTTATAGACAGTGTATAAAGTGCATGGACTCTCACTGTCCTCCCTTATAGACAGTGTATAAAGTGCATGGACTCTCACTGTCCGCCCTGATAGACAGTGTATAAAGTGCACGGACTCTCACTGTCCGCCCTTATAGACAGTGTATAAAGTGCATGGACTCTCACTGTCCACCCTGAGAGACAGTGTATAAAGTGCACGGACTCTCACTGTCCGCCCTTATAGACAGTGTATAAATGCATGGACTCTCACTGTCCTCCCTTATAGACAGTGTATAAAGTGCACGGACTCTCACTGTCCGCCCTGAAAGACAGTGTATAAAGTGCACGGACTCTCACTGTCCGCCCTTATAGACAGTGTATAAAGTGCATGGACTCTCACTGTCCGCCCTTATAGACAGTGTATAAAGTGCACGGACCCTCACTGTCCGCCCTTATAGACAGTGTATAAAGTGCATGGACTCTCACTGTCCACCCTTATAGACAGTGTATAAAGTGCATGGACTCTCACTGTCCGCCCTTATAGACAGTGTATAAAGTGCATGGACTCTCACTGTCCGCCCTTATAGACAGTGTATAAAGTGCATGGACTCTCACTGTCCACCCTTATAGACAGTGTATAAAGTGCACGGACTCTCACTGTCCGCCCTTATAGACAGTGTATAAAGTGCACGGACTCTCACTGTCCGCCCTCAGAGTGTATAAAGTGCATGGACCCTCACTGTCCACCCTTATAGACAGTGTATAAAGTGCATGGACTCTCACTGTCCACCCTTATAGACAGTGTATAAAGTGCATGGACTCTCACTGTCCGCCCTTATAGACAGTGTATAAAGTGCATGGACTCTCACTGTCCACCCTTATAGACAGTGTATAAAGTGCACGGACTCTCACTGTCCGCCCTTACAGACAGTGTATAAAGTGCACGGACTCTCACTGTCCGCCCTTATAGACAGTGTATAAAGTGCACGGACTCTCACTGTCCGCCCTTATAGACAGTGTATAAAGTGCATGGACTCTCACTGTCCGCCCTTATAGACAGTGTATAAAGTGCATGGACTCTCACTGTCCGCCCTCAGAGTGTATAAAGTGCATGGACTCTCACTGTCCACCCTTATAGACAGTGTATAAAGTGCATGGACTCTCACTGTCCACCCTTATAGACAGTGTATAAAGTGCACAGACTCTCACTGTCCGCCCTTATAGACAGTGTATAAAGTGCATGGACTCTCACTGTCCTCCCTTATAGACAGTGTATAAAGTGCACGGACTCTCACTGTCCGCCCTGATAGACAGTGTATAAAGTGCACGGACTCTCACTGTCCGCCCTTATAGACAGTGTATAAAGTGCATGGACTCTCACTGTCCACCCTTATAGACAGTGTATAAAGTGAACGGACTCTCACTGTCCGCCCTTATAGACAGTGTATAAAGTGCATGGACTCTCACTGTCCTCCCTTATAGACAGTGTATAAAGTGCACGGACTCTCACTGTCCGCCCTTATAGACAGTGTATAAAGTGCACGGACTCTCACTGTCCGCCCTTATAGACAGTGTATAAAGTGCATGGACTCTCACTGTCCACCCTTATAGACAGTGTATAAAGTGCACGGACTCTCACTGTCCGCCCTTACAGACAGTGTATAAAGTGCACGGACTCTCACTGTCCGCCCTTATAGACAGTGTATAAAGTGCACGGACTCTCACTGTCCGCCCTTATAGACAGTGTATAAAGTGCATGGACTCTCACTGTCCGCCCTTATAGACAGTGTATAAAGTGCATGGACTCTCACTGTCCGCCCTCAGAGTGTATAAAGTGCATGGACTCTCACTGTCCACCCTTATAGACAGTGTATAAAGTGCATGGACTCTCACTGTCCACCCTTATAGACAGTGTATAAAGTGCACAGACTCTCACTGTCCGCCCTTATAGACAGTGTATAAAGTGCATGGACTCTCACTGTCCTCCCTGATAGACAGTGTATAAAGTGCACGGACTCTCACTGTCCGCCCTTATAGACAGTGTATAAAGTGCATGGACTCTCACTGTCCACCCTTATAGACAGTGTATAAAGTGAACGGACTCTCACTGTCCGCCCTTATAGACAGTGTATAAAGTGCATGGACTCTCACTGTCCTCCCTTATAGACAGTGTATAAAGTGCACGGACTCTCACTGTCCGCCCTTATAGACAGTGTATAAAGTGCACGGACTCTCACTGTCCGCCCTTATAGACAGTGTATAAAGTGCATGGACTCTCACTGTCCGCCCTTATAGACAGTGTATAAAGTGCATGGACTCTCACTGTCCGCCCTTATAGACAGTGTATAAAGTGCATGGACTCTCACTGTCCGCCCTTATAGACAGTGTATAAAGTGCACGGACTCTCACTGTCCGCCCTCAGAGTGTATAAAGTGCATGGACTCTCACTGTCCACCCTTATAGACAGTGTATAAAGTGCATGGACTCTCACTGTCCACCCTTATAGACAGTGTATAAAGTGCACGGACTCTCACTGTCCGCCTTTATAGACAGTGTATAAAGTGCACGGACTCTCACTGTCCGCCCTTATAGACAGTGTATAAAGTGCACGGACTCTCACTGTCTGCCCTTATAGACAGTGTATAAGTGCATGGACTCTCACTGCCCACCCTTATAGACAGTGTATAAAGTGCACGGACTCTCACTGTTCGCCCTCAGAGTGTATAAAGTGCACGGACTCTCACTGTCCACCCTTATAGACAGTGTATAAAGTGCACGGACTCTCACTGTCCGCCCTTATAGACAGTGTATAAAGTGCACGGACTCTCACTGTCCGCCCTTATAGACAGTGTATAAAGTGCACGGACTCTCACTTTCCGCCCTTATAGACAGTGTATAAAGTGCATGGACTCTCACTGTCCGCCCTTATAGACAGTGTATAAAGTGCACGGACTCTCACTGTCCACCCTTATAGACAGTGTATAAAGTGCACGGACTCTCACTGTCCGCCCTTATAGACAGTGTATAAAGTGCATGGACTCTCACTGTCCACCCTTATAGACAGTGTATAAAGTGCACGGACTCTCACTGTCCGCCCTTATAGACAGTGTATAAAGTGCACGGACTCTCACTGTCCACCCTTATAGACAGTGTATAAAGTGCATGGACTCTCACTGTCCGCCCTTATAGACAGTGTATAAAGTGCACGGACTCTCACTGTCCACCCTTATAGACAGTGTATAAAGTGCATGGACTCTCACTGTCCACCCTTATAGACAGTGTATAAAGTGCATGGACTCTCACTGTCCGCCCTTATAGACAGTGTATAAAGTGCATGGACTCTCACTGTCCGCCCTTATAGACAGTGTATAAAGTGCACGGACTCTCACTGTCCACCCTGATAGACAGTGTATAAAGTGCACGGACTCTCACTGTCCACCCTTATAGACAGTGTATAAAGTGCACGGACTCTCACTGTCCACCCTTATAGACAGTGTATAAAGTGCACGGACTCTCACTGTCCACCCTTATAGACAGTGTATAAAGTGCACGGACTCTCACTGTCCACCCTTATAGACAGTGTATAAAGTGCACGGACTCTCACTGTCCACCCTTATAGACAGTGTATAAAGTGCACGGACTCTCACTGTCCGCCCTTATAGACAGTGTATAAAGTGCATGGACTCTCACTGTCTGCCCTCAGAGTGTATAAAGTGCATGGACTCTCACTGTCCGCCCTTATAGACAGTGTATAAAGTGCACGGACTCTCACTGTCCGCCCTTATAGACAGTGTATAAAGTGCATGGACTCTCACTGTCCGCCCTTATAGACAGTGTATAAAGTGCATGGACTCTCACTGTCCGCCCTTATAGACAGTGTATAAAGTGCATGGACTCTCACTGTCCGCCCTTATAGACAGTGTATAAAGTGCATGGACTCTCACTTTCCGCCCTTATAGACAGTGTATAAAGTGCACGGACTCTCACTGTCCACCCTTATAGACAGTGTATAAAGTGCATGGACTCTCACTGTCCGCCCTTATAGACAGTGTATAAAGTGCATGGACTCTCACTGTCCGCCCTTATAGACAGTGTATAAAGTGCATGGACTCTCACTTTCCGCCCTTATAGACAGTGTATAAAGTGCACGGACTCTCACTGTCCACCCTTATAGACAGTGTATAAAGTGCATGGACTCTCACTGTCCGCCCTTATAGACAGTGTATAAAGTGCATGGACTCTCACTGTCCGCCCTTATAGACAGTGTATAAAGTGCACGGACCCTCACTGCCCACCCTTATAGACAGTGTATAAAGTGCATGGACTCTCACTGTCCGCCCTTATAGACAGTGTATAAAGTGCATGGACTCTCACTGTCCACCCTTATAGACAGTGTATAAAGTGCATGGACTCTCACTGTCCGCCCTTATAGACAGTGTATAAAGTGCACGGACTCTCACTGCCCGCCCTTATAGACAGTGTATAAAGTGCACGGACTCTCACTGTCCACCCTTATAGACAGTGTATAAAGTGCATGGACTCTCACTGTCCGCCCTTATAGACAGTGTATAAAGTGCATGGACTCTCACTGTCCGCCCTTATAGACAGTGTATAAAGTGCACGGACTCTCACTGTCCACCCTTATAGACAGTGTATAAAGTGCATGGACTCTCACTGTCCGCCCTTATAGACAGTGTATAAAGTGCATGGACTCTCACTGTCCGCCCTTATAGACAGTGTATAAAGTGCATGGACTCTCACTGTCCGCCCTTATAGACAGTGTATAAAGTGCACGGACTCTCACTGCCCGCCCTTATAGACAGTGTATAAAGTGCACGGACTCTCACTGTCCACCCTTATAGACAGTGTATAAAGTGCATGGACTCTCACTGCCCGCCCTTATAGACAGTGTATAAAGTGCACGGACTCTCACTGTCCGCCCTTATAGACAGTGTATAAAGTGCACGGACTCTCCCTGTCCACCCTTATAGACAGTGTATAAAGTGCATGGACTCTCACTGTCCGCCCTTATAGACAGTGTATAAAGTGCATGGACTCTCACTGTCCGCCCTTATAGACAGTGTATAAAGTGCACGGACTCTCACTGCCCGCCCTTATAGACAGTGTATAAAGTGCATGGACTCTCACTGTCCACCCTTATAGACAGTGTATAAAGTGCATGGACTCTCACTGTCCGCCCTTATAGACAGTGTATAAAGTGCACGGACTCTCACTGTCCGCCCTTATAGACAGTGTATAAAGTGCATGGACTCTCACTGTCCACCCTTATAGACAGTGTATAAAGTGCACGGACTCTCACTGTCCGCCCTTATAGACAGTGTATAAAGTGCATGGACTCTCACTGTCCACCCTTATAGACAGTGTATAAAGTGCATGGACTCTCACTGCCCACCCTTATAGACAGTGTATAAAGTGCATGGACTCTCACTGTCCACCCTTATAGACAGTGTATAAAGTGCATGGACTCTCACTGTCCGCCCTTATAGACAGTGTATGAAGTGCACGGACTCTCACTGTCCGCCCTCAGAGTGTATAAAGTGCATGGACTCTCACTGTCCACCCTTATAGACAGTGTATAAAGTGCATGGACTCTCACTGTCCACCCTTATAGACAGTGTATAAAGTGCATGGACTCTCACTGTCCGCCCTTATAGACAGTGTATAAAGTGCATGGACTCTCACTGTCCGCCCTTATAGACAGTGTATAAAGTGCATGGACTCTCACTGTCCACCCTTATAGACAGTGTATAAAGTGCATGGACTCTCACTGTCCGCCTTTATGGACAGTGTATAAAGTGCATGGACTCTCACTGTCCGCCTTTATAGACAGTGTATAAAGTGCATGGACTCTCACTGTCCGCCTTTATAGACAGTGTATAAAGTGCATGGACTCTCACTGTCCGCCTTTATAGACAGTGTATAAAGTGCATGGACTCTCACTGTCCGCCTTTATAGACAGTGTATAAAGTGCATGGACTCTCACTGCCCACCCTTATAGACAGTGTATAAAGTGCATGGACTCTCACTGTCCACCCTTATAGACAGTGTATAAAGTGCATGGACTCTCACTGTCCGCCTTTATAGACAGTGTATAAAGTGCATGGACTCTCACTGTCCACCCTTATAGACAGTGTATAAAGTGCACGGACTCTCACTGTCCGCCCTTATAGACAGTGTATAAAGTGCATGGACTCTCACTGTCCACCGTTATAGACAGTGTATAAAGTGCATGGACTCTCACTGCCCACCCTTATAGACAGTGTATAAAGGGCACGGACTCTCACTGTCCACCCTTATAGACAGTGTATAAAGTGCATGGACTCTCACTGCCCACCCTTATAGACAGTGTATAAAGTGCACGGACTCTCACTGTCCACCCTTATAGACAGTGTATAAAGTGCATGGACTCTCACTGTCCGCCCTTATAGGCAGTGTATAAAGTGCATGGACTCTCACTGTCCACCCTTATAGACAGTGTATAAAGTGCACGGACTCTCAATGTCCGCCCTTGTAGACAGTGTATAAAGTGCACGGACTCTCACTGTCCACCGTTATAGACAGTGTATAAAGTGCACGGACTCTCACTGCCCACCCTTATCGACAGTGTATAAAGTGCATGGACTCTCACTGTCCGCCCTTATAGACAGTGTATAAAGTGCATGGACTCTCACTGCCCACCCTTATAGACAGTGTATAAAGTGCACGGACTCTCACTGTCCACCCTTATAGACAGTGTATAAAGTGCACGGACTCTCACTGTCCACCCTTATAGACAGTGTATAAAGTGCACGGACTCTCACTGTCCGCCCTTATAGACAGTGTATAAATTGCACGGACCCTCACTGTCCGCCCTTATAGACAGTGTATAAAGTGCACGGACTCTCACTGTCCGCCCTTATAGACAGTGTATAAAGTGCACGGACTCTCACTGTGCACCCTTATAGACAGTGTATAAAGTGCATGGACTCTCACTGTCCGCCCTTATAGACAGTGTATAAAGTGCAAGGACTCTCACTGTCCGCCCTTATAGACAGTGTATAAAGTGCACGGACTCTCACTGTCCGCCCTTATAGACAGTGTATAAAGTGCACGGACCCTCACTGTCCACCCTTATAGACAGTGTATAAAGTGCATGGACTCTCACTGTCCGCCCTTATAGACAGTGTATAAAGTGCACGGACCCTCACTGTCCGCCCTTATGGACAGTGTATAAAGTGCACGGACCCTCACTGTCCGCCCTTATAGACAGTGTATAAAGTGCACGGACTCTCACTGTCCACCCTTATAGACAGTGTATAAAGTGCACGGACTCTAACTGTCCACCCTTATAGACAGTGTATAAAGTGCACGGACCCTCAATGTCCGCCCTTATAGACAGTGTATAAAGTGCACGGACCCTCACTGTCCGCCCTTATAGACAGTGTATAAAGTGCACGGACCCTCACTGTCCGCCCTTATGGACAGTGTATAAAGTGCACGGACTCTCACTGTCCACCCTTATAGACAGTGTATAAAGTGCATGGACTCTCACTGTCCGCCCTTATAGACAGTGTATAAAGTGCATGGACTCTCACTGTCCACCCTTATAGACAGTGTATAAAGTGCACGGACCCTCACTGTCCGCCCTTATAGACAGTGTATAAAGTGCACGGACCCTCACTGTCCGCCCTCAGAGTGTATAAAGTGCACGGACTCTCACTGTCCGCCCTCAGAGTGTATAAAGTGCATGGACTCTCACTGTCCGCCCTCAGAGTGTATAAAGTGCACGGACTCTCACTGTCCGCCCTCAGAGTGTATAAAGTGCACGGACTCTCACTGTCCGCCCTCAGAGTGTATAAAGTGCACGGACTCTCACTGTCCGCCCTTATAGACAGTGTATAAAGTGCACGGACTCTCACTGTCCGCCCTTATAGACAGTGTATAAAGTGCACGGACTCTCACTGTCCGCCCTTATAGACAGTGTATAAAGTGCACGGACTCTCACTGTCCACCCTTATAGACAGTGTATAAAGTGCACGGACTCTCACTGTCCGCCCTTATAGACAGTGTATAAAGTGCACGGACTCTCACTGTCCACCCTTATAGACAGTGTATAAAGTGCACGGACTCTCACTGTCCGCCCTTATAGACAGTGTATAAAGTGCACGGACTCTCACTGTCCACCCTTATAGACAGTGTATAAAGTGCATGGACTCTCACTGTCCACCCTTATAGACAGTGTATAAAGTGCACGGACTCTCACTGTCCGCCCTTATAGACAGTGTATAAAGTGCACGGACTCTCACTGTCCACCCTTATAGACAGTGTATAAAGTGCACGGACTCTCACTGTCCACCCTTATAGACAGTGTATAAAGTGCACGGACTCTCACTGTCCACCCTTATAGACAGTGTATAAAGTGCATGGACTCTCACTGTCCGCCCTTATAGACAGTGTATAAAGTGCACGGACTCTCACTGTCCACCCTTATAGACAGTGTATAAAGTGCACGGACTCTCACTGTCCACCCTTATAGACAGTGTATAAAGTGCATGGACTCTCACTGTCCACCCTTATAGACAGTGTATAAAGTGCATCGACTCTCACTGTCCGCCCTTATAGACAGTGTATAAAGTGCATGGACTCTCACTGTCCGCCCTCAGAGTGTATAAAGTGCACGGACTCTCACTGTCCGCCCTCAGAGTGTATAAAGTGCACGGACTCTCACTGTCCGCCCTCAGAGTGCAGAAAGTGCACGGACTCTCACTGTCCGCCCTCAGAGTGTATAAAGTGCACGGACTCTCACTGTCCGCCCTCAGAGTGTATAAAGTGCACGGACTCTCACTGTCCACCCTCAGAGTGTATAAAGTGCACGGACTCTCACTGTCAGCCCTCAGAGTGTATAAAGTGCACGGACTCTCACTGTCCGCCCTCAGAGTGCAGAAAGTGCACGGACACTCACTGTCCGCCCTCAGAGTGTATAAAGTGCACGGACTCTCACTGTCCGCCCTCAGAGTGTATAAAGTGCACGGACTCTCACTGTCCGCCCTCAGAGTGTATAAAGTGCACGGACTCTCACTGTCCACCCTCAGAGTGTATAAAGTGCACGGACTCTCACTGTCAGCCCTCAGAGTGTATAAAGTGCACGGACTCTCACTGTCCGCCCTCAGAGTGTATAAAGTGCATGGACTCTCACTGTCCGCCCTCAGAGTGTATAAAGTGCATGGACTCTCACTGTCCGCCCTCAGAGTGTATAAAGTGCACGGACTCTCACTGTCCGCCCTCAGAGTGTATAAAGTGCATGGACTCTCACTGTCCGCCCTCAGAGTGTATAAAGTGCACGGACTCTCACTGTCCGCCCTCAGAGTGTATAAAGTGCATGGACTCTCACTGTCCACCCTTATAGACAGTGTATAAAGTGCACGGACTCTCACTGTCCGCCCTTATAGACAGTGTATAAAGTGCACGGACTCTCACTGTCCGCCCTTATAGACAGTGTATAAAGTGCATGGACTCTCACTGTCCGCCCTTATAGACAGTGTATAAAGTGCATGGACTCTCACTGTCCACCCTTATAGACAGTGTATAAAGTGCATGGACTCTCACTGTCCGCCCTTATAGACAGTGTATAAAGTGCACGGACTCTCACTGTCCGCCCTTATAGACAGTGTATAAAGTGCATGGACTCTCACTGTCCACCCTTATAGACAGTGTATAAAGTGCACGGACTCTCACTGTCCGCCCTTATAGACAGTGTATAAAGTGCATGGACTCTCACTGTCCACCCTTATAGACAGTGTATAAAGTGCATGGACTCTCACTGTCCACCCTTATAGACAGTGTATAAAGTGCACGGACTCTCACTGTCCGCCCTTATAGACAGTGTATAAAGTGCACGGACTCTCACTGTCCGCCCTTATAGACAGTGTATAAAGTGCACGGACTCTCACTGTCCGCCCTTATAGACAGTGTATAAAGTGCATGGACTCTCACTGTCCACCCTTATAGACAGTGTATAAAGTGCATGGACTCTCACTGTCCGCCCTTATAGACAGTGTATAAAGTGCACGGACTCTCACTGTCCGCCCTTATAGACAGTGTATAAAGTGCATGGACTCTCACTGTCCACCCTTATAGACAGTGTATAAAGTGCACGGACTCTCACTGTCCGCCCTTATAGACAGTGTATAAAGTGCATGGACTCTCACTGTCCACCCTTATAGACAGTGTATAAAGTGCATGGACTCTCACTGTCCGCCCTTATAGACAGTGTATAAAGTGCATGGACTCTCACTGTCCGCCCTTATAGACAGTGTATAAAGTGCACGGACTCTCACTGTCCGCCCTCAGAGTGTATAAAGTGCATGGACTCTCACTGTCCGCCCTTATAGACAGTGTATAAAGTGCATGGACTCTCACTGTCCGCCCTCAGAGTGTATAAAGTGCATGGACTCTCACTGTCCGCCCTCAGAGTGTATAAAGTGCATGGACTCTCACTGTCCGCCCTTATAGACAGTGTATAAAGTGCATGGACTCTCACTGTCCGCCCTTATAGACAGTGTATAAAGTGCACGGACTCTCACTGTCCGCCCTCAGAGTGTATAAAGTGCATGGACTCTCACTGTCCGCCCTTATAGACAGTGTATAAAGTGCATGGACTCTCACTGTCCGCCCTCAGAGTGTATAAAGTGCATGGACTCTCACTGTCCGCCCTCATAGACAGTGTATAAAGTGCATGGACTCTCACTGTCCGCCCTCAGAGTGTATAAAGTGCATGGACTCTCACTGTCCGCCCTCAGAGTGTATAAAGTGCATGGACTCTCACTGTCCGCCCTTATAGACAGTGTATAAAGTGCATGGACTCTCACTGTCCACCCTTATAGACAGTGTATAAAGTGCATGGACTCTCACTGTCCACCCTTATAGACAGTGTATAAAGTGCACGGACTCTCACTGTCCGCCCTCAGAGTGTATAAAGTGCATGGACTCTCACTGTCCGCCCTCAGAGTGTATAAAGTGCATGGACTCTCACTGTCCGCCCTTATAGACAGTGTATAAAGTGCATGGACTCTCACTGTCCACCCTTATAGACAGTGTATAAAGTGCATGGACTCTCACTGTCCACCCTTATAGACAGTGTATAAAGTGCACGGACTTTCACTGTCCACCCTTATCGACAGTGTATAAAGTGCATGGACTCTCACTGTCCGCCCTTAGAGACAGTGTATAAAGTGCACGGACTCTCACTGTCCGCCCTCAGAGTGTATAAAGTGCATGGACTCTCACTGTCCGCCCTTATAGACAGTGTATAAAGTGCATGGACCCTCACTGTCCGCCCTTATAGACAGTGTATAAAGTGCATGGACTCTCACTGTCCACCCTTATAGACAGTGTATAAAGTGCATGGACTCTCACTGTCCGCCCTTATAGACAGAGTATAAAGTGCATGGACCCTCACTGTCCGCCCTTATAGACAGTGTATAAAGTGCATGGACTCTCACTGTCCACCCTTATAGACAGTGTATAAAGTGCACGGACTCTCACTGTCCACCCTTATAGACAGTGTATAAAGTGCATGGACTCTCACTGTCCACCCTTATAGACAGTGTATAAAGTGCATGGACTCTCACTGTCCACCCTTATAGACAGTGTATAAAGTGCATGGACTCTCACTGTCCACCCTTATAGACAGTGTATAAAGTGCATCGACTCTCACTGTCCGCCCTTATAGACAGTGTATAAAGTGCATGGACTCTCACTGTCCACCCTTATAGACAGTGTATAAAGTGCATGGACTCTCACTGTCCACCCTTATAGACAGTGTATAAAGTGCACGGACTCTCACTGTCCACCCTTATAGACAGTGTATAAAGTGCATGGACCCTCACTGTCCGCCCTTATAGACAGTGTATAAAGTGCACGGACTCTCACTGTCCGCCCTTATAGACAGTGTATAAAGTGCATGGACTCTCACTGTCCGCCCTTATAGACAGTGTAGAAAGTGCACGGACTCTCACTGTCCACCCTTATAGACAGTGTATAAAGTGCACGGACTCTCACTGTCCACCCTTATAGACAGTGTATAAAGTGCACGGACTCTCACTGTCCACCCTTATAGACAGTGTATAAAGTGCATGGACTCTCACTGTCCACCCTTATAGACAGTGTATAAAGTGCATGGACTCTCACTGTCCACCCTTATAGACAGTGTATAAAGTGCATGGACTCTCACTGTCCACCCTTATAGACAGTGTATAAAGTGCATGGACTCTCACTGTCCACCCTTATAGACAGTGTATAAAGTGCATGGACTCTCACTGTCCGCCCTTATAGACAGTGTATAAAGTGCATGGACTCTCACTGTCCACCCTTATAGACAGTGTATAAAGTGCACGGACTCTCACTGTCCACCCTTATAGACAGTGTATAAAGTGCATGGACTCTCACTGTCCACCCTTATAGACAGTGTATAAAGTGAATGGACTCTCACTGTCCACCCTTATAGACAGTGTATAAAGTGCATGGACTCTCACTGTCCACCCTTATAGACAGTGTATAAAGTGCATCGACTCTCACTGTCCGCCCTTATAGACAGTGTATAAAGTGCATGGACTCTCACTGTCCACCCTTATAGACAGTGTATAAAGTGCATGGACTCTCACTGTCCACCCTTATAGACAGTGTATAAAGTGCACGGACTCTCACTGTCCACCCTTATAGACAGTGTATAAAGTGCATGGACCCTCACTGTCCGCCCTTATAGACAGTGTATAAAGTGCACGGACTCTCACTGTCCGCCCTTATAGACAGTGTATAAAGTGCATGGACTCTCACTGTCCGCCCTTATAGACAGTGTATAAAGTGCACGGACTCTCACTGTCCACCCTTATAGACAGTGTATAAAGTGCACGGACTCTCACTGTCCACCCTTATAGACAGTGTATAAAGTGCACGGACTCTCACTGTCCACCCTTATAGACAGTGTATAAAGTGCATGGACTCTCACTGTCCACCCTTATAGACAGTGTATAAAGTGCATGGACTCTCACTGTCCACCCTTATAGACAGTGTATAAAGTGCACGGACTCTCACTGTCCGCCCTTATCGACAGTGTATAAAGTGCACGGACTCTCACTGTCCGCCCTTATAGACAGTGTATAAAGTGCACGGACTCTCACTGTCCGCCCTCAGAGTGTATAAAGTGCACGGACTCTCACTGTCCGCCCTCAGAGTGTATAAAGTGCACGGACTCTCACTGTCCACCCTTATAGACAGTGTATAAAGTGCATGGACTCTCACTGTCCACCCTTATAGACAGTGTATAAAGTGCACGGACTCTCACTGTCCGCCCTTATAGACAGTGTATAAAGTGCACGGACTCTCACTGTCCGCCCTCAGAGTGTATAAAGTGCATGGACTCTCACTGTCCGCCCTTATAGACAGTGTATAAAGTGCACGGACTCTCACTGTCCGCCCTCAGAGTGCATAAAGTGCACGGACTCTCACTGTCCACCCTTATAGACAGTGCATAAAGTGCATGGACTCTCACTGTCCACACTTATAGACAGTGTATAAAGTGCATGGACTCTCACTGTCCACCCTTATAGACAGTGTATAAAGTGCATGGACTCTCACTGTCCACCCTTATAGACAGTGTATAAAGTGCATGGACTCTCACTGTCCACCCTTATAGACAGTGTATAAAGTGCACGGACTCTCACTGTCCGCCCTGAAAGACAGTGTATAAAGTGCACGGACTCTCACTGTCCACCCTTATAGACAGTGTATAAAGTGCATGGACACTCACTGTCCACCCTTATAGACAGTGTATAAAGTGCACGGACTCTCACTGTCCACCCTTATAGACAGTGTATAAAGTGCATGGACTCTCACTGTCCACCCTTATAGACAGTGTATAAAGTGCATGGACTCTCACTGTCCACCCTTATAGACAGTGTATAAAGTGCATGGACTCTCACTGCCCACCCTTATAGACAGTGTATAAAGTGCACGGACTCTCACTGTCCGCCCTGATAGACAGTGTATAAAGTGCACGGACTCTCACTGTCCGCCCTTATAGACAGTGTATAAAGTGCACGGACTCTCACTGTCCGCCCTGATAGACAGTGTATAAAGTGCACGGACTCTCACTGTCCGCCCTGATAGACAGTGTATAAAGTGCACGGACTCTCACTGTCCGCCCTGATAGACAGTGTATAAAGTGCACGGACTCTCACTGTCCGCCCTGATAGACAGTGTATAAAGTGCACGGACTCTCACTGTCCGCCCTGATAGACAGTGTATAAAGTGCACGGACTCTCACTGCCCGCCCTTATAGACAGTGTATAAAGTGCACGGACTCTCACTTTCCGCCCTTATAGACAGTGTATAAAGTGCACGGACTCTCACTGTCCACCCTTATAGACAGTGTATAAAGTGCACGGACTCTCACTGTCCACCCTCAGAGTGTATAAAGTGCATGGACTCTCACTGTCCACCCTTATAGACAGTGTATAAAGTGCATGGACTCTCACTGTCCGCCCTTATAGACAGTGTATAAAGTGCACGGACTCTCACTGTCCGCCCTTATAGACAGTGTATAAAGTGCATGGACTCTCACTGTCCACCCTTATAGACAGTGTATAAAGTGCATGGACTCTCACTGTCCGCCCTTATAGACAGTGTATAAAGTGCACGGACTTTCACTGTCCACCCTTATAGACAGTGTATAAAGTGCATGGACTCTCACTGTCCACCCTTATAGACAGTGTATAAAGTGCACGGACTCTCACTGTCCACCCTTATAGACAGTGTATAAAGTGCATGGACTCTCACTGTCCACCCTTATAGACAGTGTATAAAGTGCACGGACTCTCACTGTCCGCCCTTATAGACAGTGTATAAAGTGCACGGACTCTCACTGTCCACCCTTATAGACAGTGTATAAAGTGCACGGACTCTCACTGTCCACCCTTATAGACAGTGTATAAAGTGCATGGACTCTCACTGTCCACCCTTATAGACAGTGTATAAAGTGCATGGACTCTCACTGTCCACCCTTATAGACAGTGTATAAAGTGCATGGACTCTCACTGTCCACCCTTATAGACAGTGTATAAAGTGCACGGACTCTCACTGTCCGCCCTTATAGACAGTGTATAAAGTGCACGGACTCTCACTGTCCGCCCTTATAGACAGTGTATAAAGTGCATGGACTCTCACTGTCCACCCTTATAGACAGTGTATAAAGTGCATGGACTCTCACTGTCCGCCCTTATAGACAGTGTATAAAGTGCATGGACTCTCACTGTCCGCCTTTATAGACAGTGTATAAAGTGCATGGACTCTCACTGTCCGCCCTTATAGACAGTGTATAAAGTGCACGGACTCTCACTGTCCACCCTTATAGACAGTGTATAAAGTGCATGGACTCTCACTGTCCGCCCTTATAGACAGTGTATAAAGTGAACGGACTCTCACTGTCCGCCCTTATAGACAGTGTATAAAGTGCATGGACTCTCACTGTCCGCCCTTATAGACAGTGTATAAAGTGCATGGACTCTCACTGTCCGCCCTTATAGACAGTGTATAAAGTGCATGGACTCTCACTGTCCACCCTTATTGACAGTGTATAAAGTGCATGGACTCTCACTGTCCGCCCTTATAGACAGTGTATAAAGTGCATGGACTCTCACTGTCCGCCCTTATAGACAGTGTATAAAGTGCACGGACTCTCACTGTCCGCCCTTATAGACAGTGTATAAAGTGCATGGACTCTCACTGTCCGCCCTTATAGACAGTGTATAAAGTGCATGGACTCTCACTGTCCGCCCTTATAGACAGTGTATAAAGTGCATGGACTCTCACTGTCCGCCCTTATAGACAGTGTATAAAGTGCACGGACTGTCACTGTCCACCCTTATAGACAGTGTATAAAGTGCACGGACTCTCACTGTCCGCCCTCAGAGTGCAGAAAGTGCACGGACTCTCACTGTCCGCCCTTATAGACAGTGTATAAAGTGCACGGACTGTCACTGTCCACCCTTATAGACAGTGTATAAAGTGCACGGACTCTCACTGTCCGCCCTTATAGACAGTGTATAAAGTGCATGGACTCTCACTGCCCGCCCTTATAGACAGTGTATAAAGTGCACGGACTCTCACTGTCCGCCCTTATAGACAGTGTATAAAGTGCATGGACTCTCACTGTCCACCCTTATAGACAGTGTATAAAGTGCACGGACTCTCACTGTCCGCCCTTATAGACAGTGTATAAAGTGCACGGACTGTCACTGTCCACCCTTATAGACAGTGTATAAAGTGCACGGACCCTCACTGTCCGCCCTTATAGACAGTGTATAAAGTGCACGGACTCTCACTGTCCACCCTTATAGACAGTGTATAAAGTGCACGGACCCTCACTGCCCACCCTTATAGACAGTGTATAAAGTGCATGGACTCTCACTGTCCACCCTTATAGACAGTGTATAAAGTGCACGGACTCTCACTGTCCGCCCTTATAGACAGTGTATAAAGTGCATGGACTCTCACTGTCCGCCCTTATAGACAGTGTATAAAGTGCACGGACTCTCACTGTCCGCCCTCAGAGTGTATAAAGTGCATGGACTCTCACTGTCCACCCTTATAGACAGTGTATAAAGTGCACGGACTCTCACTGTCCGCCCTCAGAGTGTATAAAGTGCATGGACTCTCACTGTCCACCCTTATAGACAGTGTATAAAGTGCATGGACTCTCACTGTCCACCCTTATAGACAGTGTATAAAGTGCACGGACTCTCACTGTCCACCCTTATAGACAGTCTATAAAGTGCACGGACTCTCACTGTCCACCCTTATAGACAGTGTATAAAGTGCATGGACTCTCACTGTCCGCCCTTATAGACAGTGTATAAAGTGCATGGACTCTCACTGTCCGCCCTTATAGACAGTGTATAAAGTGCATGGACTCTCACTGTCCGCCCTGATAGACAGTGTATAAAGTGCACGGACTCTCACTGTCCGCCCTTATAGACAGTGTATAAAGTGCATGGACTCTCACTGTCCACCCTGAGAGACAGTGTATAAAGTGCACGGACTCTCACTGTCCGCCCTTATAGACAGTGTATAAATGCATGGACTCTCACTGTCCTCCCTTATAGACAGTGTATAAAGTGCACGGACTCTCACTGTCCGCCCTGAAAGACAGTGTATAAAGTGCACGGACTCTCACTGTCCGCCCTTATAGACAGTGTATAAAGTGCATGGACTCTCACTGTCCGCCCTTATAGACAGCGTATAAAGTGCACGGACCCTCACTGTCCGCCCTTATAGACAGTGTATAAAGTGCATGGACTCTCACTGTCCACCCTTATAGACAGTGTATAAAGTGCATGGACTCTCACTGTCCGCCCTTATAGACAGTGTATAAAGTGCATGGACTCTCACTGTCCGCCCTTATAGACAGTGTATAAAGTGCATGGACTCTCACTGTCCACCCTTATAGACAGTGTATAAAGTGCACGGACTCTCACTGTCCGCCCTTATAGACAGTGTATAAAGTGCACGGACTCTCACTGTCCGCCCTCAGAGTGTATAAAGTGCATGGACCCTCACTGTCCACCCTTATAGACAGTGTATAAAGTGCATGGACTCTCACTGTCCACCCTTATAGACAGTGTATAAAGTGCATGGACTCTCACTGTCCGCCCTTATAGACAGTGTATAAAGTGCATGGACTCTCACTGTCCACCCTTATAGACAGTGTATAAAGTGCACGGACTCTCACTGTCCGCCCTTACAGACAGTGTATAAAGTGCACGGACTCTCACTGTCCGCCCTTATAGACAGTGTATAAAGTGCACGGACTCTCACTGTCCGCCCTTATAGACAGTGTATAAAGTGCATGGACTCTCACTGTCCGCCCTTATAGACAGTGTATAAAGTGCATGGACTCTCACTGTCCGCCCTTATAGACAGTGTATAAAGTGCACGGACTCTCACTGTCCGCCCTCAGAGTGTATAAAGTGCATGGACTCTCACTGTCCACCCTTATAGACAGTGTATAAAGTGCACAGACTCTCACTGTCCGCCCTTGTAGACAGTGTATAAAGTGCATGGACTCTCACTGTCCTCCCTTATAGACAGTGTATAAAGTGCACGGACTCTCACTGTCCGCCCTTATAGACAGTGTATAAAGTGCATGGACTCTCACTGTCCACCCTTATAGACAGTGTATAAAGTGAACGGACTCTCACTGTCCGCCCTTATAGACAGTGTATAAAGTGCATGGACTCTCACTGTCCTCCCTTATAGACAGTGTATAAAGTGCACGGACTCTCACTGTCCGCCCTTATAGACAGTGTATAAAGTGCACGGACTCTCACTGTCCGCCCTTATAGACAGTGTATAAAGTGCATGGACTCTCACTGTCCGCCCTTATAGACAGTGTATAAAGTGCATGGACTCTCACTGTCCGCCCTTATAGACAGTGTATAAAGTGCATGGACTCTCACTGTCCGCCCTTATAGACAGTGTATAAAGTGCACGGACTCTCACTGTCCGCCCTCAGAGTGTATAAAGTGCATGGACTCTCACTGTCCACCCTTATAGACAGTGTATAAAGTGCATGGACTCTCACTGTCCACCCTTATAGACAGTGTATAAAGTGCACGGACTCTCACTGTCCGCCTTTATAGACAGTGTATAAAGTGCACGGACTCTCACTGTCCGCCCTTATAGACAGTGTATAAAGTGCACGGATTCTCACTGTCTGCCCTTATAGACAGTGTATAAGTGCATGGACTCTCACTGCCCACCCTTATAGACAGTGTATAAAGTGCATGGACTCTCACTGTCCACCCTTATAGACAGTGTATAAAGTGCACGGACTCTCACTGTCCGCCTTTATAGACAGTGTATAAAGTGCACGGACTCTCACTGTCCGCCCTTATAGACAGTGTATAAAGTGCACGGACTCTCACTGTCTGCCCTTATAGACAGTGTATAAGTGCATGGACTCTCACTGTCCGCCCTTATAGACAGTGTATAAAGTGCATGGACTCTCACTGTCCTCCCTTATAGACAGTGTATAAAGTGCACGGACTCTCACTGTCCGCCCTGATAGACAGTGTATAAAGTGCACGGACTCTCACTGTCCGCCCTTATAGACAGTGTATAAAGTGCATGGACTCTCACTGTCCACCCTTATAGACAGTGTATAAAGTGAACGGACTCTCACTGTCCGCCCTTATAGACAGTGTATAAAGTGCATGGACTCTCACTGTCCTCCCTTATAGACAGTGTATAAAGTGCACGGACTCTCACTGTCCGCCCTTATAGACAGTGTATAAAGTGCACGGACTCTCACTGTCCGCCCTTATAGACAGTGTATAAAGTGCATGGACTCTCACTGTCCGCCCTTATAGACAGTGTATAAAGTGCATGGACTCTCACTGTCCGCCCTTATAGACAGTGTATAAAGTGCATGGACTCTCACTGTCCGCCCTTATAGACAGTGTATAAAGTGCACGGACTCTCACTGTCCGCCCTCAGAGTGTATAAAGTGCATGGACTCTCACTGTCCACCCTTATAGACAGTGTATAAAGTGCATGGACTCTCACTGTCCACCCTTATAGACAGTGTATAAAGTGCACGGACTCTCACTGTCCGCCTTTATAGACAGTGTATAAAGTGCACGGACTCTCACTGTCCGCCCTTATAGACAGTGTATAAAGTGCACGGACTCTCACTGTCTGCCCTTATAGACAGTGTATAAGTGCATGGACTCTCACTGCCCACCCTTATAGACAGTGTATAAAGTGCACGGACTCTCACTGTTCGCCCTCAGAGTGTATAAAGTGCACGGACTCTCACTGTCCACCCTTATAGACAGTGTATAAAGTGCACGGACTCTCACTGTCCGCCCTTATAGACAGTGTATAAAGTGCACGGACTCTCACTGTCCGCCCTTATAGACAGTGTATAAAGTGCACGGACTCTCACTTTCCGCCCTTATAGACAGTGTATAAAGTGCATGGACTCTCACTGTCCGCCCTTATAGACAGTGTATAAAGTGCATGGACTCTCACTGTCCGCCCTTATAGACAGTGTATAAAGTGCACGGACTGTCACTGTCCACCCTTATAGACAGTGTATAAAGTGCACGGACTCTCACTGTCCGCCCTTATAGACAGTGTATAAAGTGCACGGACTCTCACTGTCCGCCCTCAGAGTGCAGAAAGTGCACGGACTCTCACTGTCCGCCCTTATAGACAGTGTATAAAGTGCACGGACTGTCACTGTCCACCCTTATAGACAGTGTATAAAGTGCACGGACTCTCACTGTCCGCCCTTATAGACAGTGTATAAAGTGCATGGACTCTCACTGCCCGCCCTTATAGACAGTGTATAAAGTGCACGGACTCTCACTGTCCGCCCTTATAGACAGTGTATAAAGTGCATGGACTCTCACTGTCCACCCTTATAGACAGTGTATAAAGTGCACGGACTCTCACTGTCCGCCCTTATAGACAGTGTATAAAGTGCACGGACTGTCACTGTCCACCCTTATAGACAGTGTATAAAGTGCACGGACCCTCACTGTCCGCCCTTATAGACAGTGTATAAAGTGCACGGACTCTCACTGTCCACCCTTATAGACAGTGTATAAAGTGCACGGACCCTCACTGCCCACCCTTATAGACAGTGTATAAAGTGCATGGACTCTCACTGTCCACCCTTATAGACAGTGTATAAAGTGCACGGACTCTCACTGTCCGCCCTTATAGACAGTGTATAAAGTGCATGGACTCTCACTGTCCGCCCTTATAGACAGTGTATAAAGTGCACGGACTCTCACTGTCCGCCCTCAGAGTGTATAAAGTGCATGGACTCTCACTGTCCACCCTTATAGACAGTGTATAAAGTGCACGGACTCTCACTGTCCGCCCTCAGAGTGTATAAAGTGCATGGACTCTCACTGTCCACCCTTATAGACAGTGTATAAAGTGCATGGACTCTCACTGTCCACCCTTATAGACAGTGTATAAAGTGCACGGACTCTCACTGTCCACCCTTATAGACAGTCTATAAAGTGCACGGACTCTCACTGTCCACCCTTATAGACAGTGTATAAAGTGCATGGACTCTCACTGTCCGCCCTTATAGACAGTGTATAAAGTGCATGGACTCTCACTGTCCTCCCTTATAGACAGTGTATAAAGTGCATGGACTCTCACTGTCCGCCCTGATAGACAGTGTATAAAGTGCACGGACTCTCACTGTCCGCCCTTATAGACAGTGTATAAAGTGCATGGACTCTCACTGTCCACCCTGAGAGACAGTGTATAAAGTGCACGGACTCTCACTGTCCGCCCTTATAGACAGTGTATAAATGCATGGACTCTCACTGTCCTCCCTTATAGACAGTGTATAAAGTGCACGGACTCTCACTGTCCGCCCTGAAAGACAGTGTATAAAGTGCACGGACTCTCACTGTCCGCCCTTATAGACAGTGTATAAAGTGCATGGACTCTCACTGTCCGCCCTTATAGACAGTGTATAAAGTGCACGGACCCTCACTGTCCGCCCTTATAGACAGTGTATAAAGTGCATGGACTCTCACTGTCCACCCTTATAGACAGTGTATAAAGTGCATGGACTCTCACTGTCCGCCCTTATAGACAGTGTATAAAGTGCATGGACTCTCACTGTCCGCCCTTATAGACAGTGTATAAAGTGCATGGACTCTCACTGTCCACCCTTATAGACAGTGTATAAAGTGCACGGACTCTCACTGTCCGCCCTTATAGACAGTGTATAAAGTGCACGGACTCTCACTGTCCGCCCTCAGAGTGTATAAAGTGCATGGACCCTCACTGTCCACCCTTATAGACAGTGTATAAAGTGCATGGACTCTCACTGTCCACCCTTATAGACAGTGTATAAAGTGCATGGACTCTCACTGTCCGCCCTTATAGACAGTGTATAAAGTGCATGGACTCTCACTGTCCACCCTTATAGACAGTGTATAAAGTGCACGGACTCTCACTGTCCGCCCTTACAGACAGTGTATAAAGTGCACGGACTCTCACTGTCCGCCCTTATAGACAGTGTATAAAGTGCACGGACTCTCACTGTCCGCCCTTATAGACAGTGTATAAAGTGCATGGACTCTCACTGTCCGCCCTTATAGACAGTGTATAAAGTGCATGGACTCTCACTGTCCGCCCTCAGAGTGTATAAAGTGCATGGACTCTCACTGTCCACCCTTATAGACAGTGTATAAAGTGCATGGACTCTCACTGTCCACCCTTATAGACAGTGTATAAAGTGCACAGACTCTCACTGTCCGCCCTTATAGACAGTGTATAAAGTGCATGGACTCTCACTGTCCTCCCTTATAGACAGTGTATAAAGTGCACGGACTCTCACTGTCCGCCCTGATAGACAGTGTATAAAGTGCACGGACTCTCACTGTCCGCCCTTATAGACAGTGTATAAAGTGCATGGACTCTCACTGTCCACCCTTATAGACAGTGTATAAAGTGAACGGACTCTCACTGTCCGCCCTTATAGACAGTGTATAAAGTGCATGGACTCTCACTGTCCTCCCTTATAGACAGTGTATAAAGTGCACGGACTCTCACTGTCCGCCCTTATAGACAGTGTATAAAGTGCACGGACTCTCACTGTCCGCCCTTATAGACAGTGTATAAAGTGCATGGACTCTCACTGTCCACCCTTATAGACAGTGTATAAAGTGCACGGACTCTCACTGTCCGCCCTTACAGACAGTGTATAAAGTGCACGGACTCTCACTGTCCGCCCTTATAGACAGTGTATAAAGTGCACGGACTCTCACTGTCCGCCCTTATAGACAGTGTATAAAGTGCATGGACTCTCACTGTCCGCCCTTATAGACAGTGTATAAAGTGCATGGACTCTCACTGTCCGCCCTCAGAGTGTATAAAGTGCATGGACTCTCACTGTCCACCCTTATAGACAGTGTATAAAGTGCATGGACTCTCACTGTCCACCCTTATAGACAGTGTATAAAGTGCACAGACTCTCACTGTCCGCCCTTATAGACAGTGTATAAAGTGCATGGACTCTCACTGTCCTCCCTGATAGACAGTGTATAAAGTGCACGGACTCTCACTGTCCGCCCTTATAGACAGTGTATAAAGTGCATGGACTCTCACTGTCCACCCTTATAGACAGTGTATAAAGTGAACGGACTCTCACTGTCCGCCCTTATAGACAGTGTATAAAGTGCATGGACTCTCACTGTCCTCCCTTATAGACAGTGTATAAAGTGCACGGACTCTCACTGTCCGCCCTTATAGACAGTGTATAAAGTGCACGGACTCTCACTGTCCGCCCTTATAGACAGTGTATAAAGTGCATGGACTCTCACTGTCCGCCCTTATAGACAGTGTATAAAGTGCATGGACTCTCACTGTCCGCCCTTATAGACAGTGTATAAAGTGCATGGACTCTCACTGTCCGCCCTTATAGACAGTGTATAAAGTGCACGGACTCTCACTGTCCGCCCTCAGAGTGTATAAAGTGCATGGACTCTCACTGTCCACCCTTATAGACAGTGTATAAAGTGCATGGACTCTCACTGTCCACCCTTATAGACAGTGTATAAAGTGCACGGACTCTCACTGTCCGCCTTTATAGACAGTGTATAAAGTGCACGGACTCTCACTGTCCGCCCTTATAGACAGTGTATAAAGTGCACGGACTCTCACTGTCTGCCCTTATAGACAGTGTATAAGTGCATGGACTCTCACTGCCCACCCTTATAGACAGTGTATAAAGTGCACGGACTCTCACTGTTCGCCCTCAGAGTGTATAAAGTGCACGGACTCTCACTGTCCACCCTTATAGACAGTGTATAAAGTGCACGGACTCTCACTGTCCGCCCTTATAGACAGTGTATAAAGTGCACGGACTCTCACTGTCCGCCCTTATAGACAGTGTATAAAGTGCACGGACTCTCACTTTCCGCCCTTATAGACAGTGTATAAAGTGCATGGACTCTCACTGTCCGCCCTTATAGACAGTGTATAAAGTGCACGGACTCTCACTGTCCACCCTTATAGACAGTGTATAAAGTGCACGGACTCTCACTGTCCGCCCTTATAGACAGTGTATAAAGTGCATGGACTCTCACTGTCCACCCTTATAGACAGTGTATAAAGTGCACGGACTCTCACTGTCCGCCCTTATAGACAGTGTATAAAGTGCACGGACTCTCACTGTCCACCCTTATAGACAGTGTATAAAGTGCATGGACTCTCACTGTCCGCCCTTATAGACAGTGTATAAAGTGCACGGACTCTCACTGTCCACCCTTATAGACAGTGTATAAAGTGCATGGACTCTCACTGTCCACCCTTATAGACAGTGTATAAAGTGCATGGACTCTCACTGTCCGCCCTTATAGACAGTGTATAAAGTGCATGGACTCTCACTGTCCGCCCTTATAGACAGTGTATAAAGTGCACGGACTCTCACTGTCCACCCTGATAGACAGTGTATAAAGTGCACGGACTCTCACTGTCCACCCTTATAGACAGTGTATAAAGTGCACGGACTCTCACTGTCCACCCTTATAGACAGTGTATAAAGTGCACGGACTCTCACTGTCCACCCTTATAGACAGTGTATAAAGTGCACGGACTCTCACTGTCCACCCTTATAGACAGTGTATAAAGTGCACGGACTCTCACTGTCCACCCTTATAGACAGTGTATAAAGTGCACGGACTCTCACTGTCCGCCCTTATAGACAGTGTATAAAGTGCATGGACTCTCACTGTCTGCCCTCAGAGTGTATAAAGTGCATGGACTCTCACTGTCCGCCCTTATAGACAGTGTATAAAGTGCACGGACTCTCACTGTCCGCCCTTATAGACAGTGTATAAAGTGCATGGACTCTCACTGTCCGCCCTTATAGACAGTGTATAAAGTGCATGGACTCTCACTGTCCGCCCTTATAGACAGTGTATAAAGTGCATGGACTCTCACTGTCCGCCCTTATAGACAGTGTATAAAGTGCATGGACTCTCACTTTCCGCCCTTATAGACAGTGTATAAAGTGCACGGACTCTCACTGTCCACCCTTATAGACAGTGTATAAAGTGCATGGACTCTCACTGTCCGCCCTTATAGACAGTGTATAAAGTGCATGGACTCTCACTGTCCGCCCTTATAGACAGTGTATAAAGTGCATGGACTCTCACTTTCCGCCCTTATAGACAGTGTATAAAGTGCACGGACTCTCACTGTCCACCCTTATAGACAGTGTATAAAGTGCATGGACTCTCACTGTCCGCCCTTATAGACAGTGTATAAAGTGCATGGACTCTCACTGTCCGCCCTTATAGACAGTGTATAAAGTGCACGGACCCTCACTGCCCACCCTTATAGACAGTGTATAAAGTGCATGGACTCTCACTGTCCGCCCTTATAGACAGTGTATAAAGTGCATGGACTCTCACTGTCCACCCTTATAGACAGTGTATAAAGTGCATGGACTCTCACTGTCCGCCCTTATAGACAGTGTATAAAGTGCACGGACTCTCACTGCCCGCCCTTATAGACAGTGTATAAAGTGCACGGACTCTCACTGTCCACCCTTATAGACAGTGTATAAAGTGCATGGACTCTCACTGTCCGCCCTTATAGACAGTGTATAAAGTGCATGGACTCTCACTGTCCGCCCTTATAGACAGTGTATAAAGTGCACGGACTCTCACTGTCCACCCTTATAGACAGTGTATAAAGTGCATGGACTCTCACTGTCCGCCCTTATAGACAGTGTATAAAGTGCATGGACTCTCACTGTCCGCCCTTATAGACAGTGTATAAAGTGCATGGACTCTCACTGTCCGCCCTTATAGACAGTGTATAAAGTGCACGGACTCTCACTGCCCGCCCTTATAGACAGTGTATAAAGTGCACGGACTCTCACTGTCCACCCTTATAGACAGTGTATAAAGTGCATGGACTCTCACTGCCCGCCCTTATAGACAGTGTATAAAGTGCACGGACTCTCACTGTCCGCCCTTATAGACAGTGTATAAAGTGCACGGACTCTCCCTGTCCACCCTTATAGACAGTGTATAAAGTGCATGGACTCTCACTGTCCGCCCTTATAGACAGTGTATAAAGTGCATGGACTCTCACTGTCCGCCCTTATAGACAGTGTATAAAGTGCACGGACTCTCACTGCCCGCCCTTATAGACAGTGTATAAAGTGCATGGACTCTCACTGTCCACCCTTATAGACAGTGTATAAAGTGCATGGACTCTCACTGTCCGCCCTTATAGACAGTGTATAAAGTGCACGGACTCTCACTGTCCGCCCTTATAGACAGTGTATAAAGTGCATGGACTCTCACTGTCCACCCTTATAGACAGTGTATAAAGTGCACGGACTCTCACTGTCCGCCCTTATAGACAGTGTATAAAGTGCATGGACTCTCACTGTCCACCCTTATAGACAGTGTATAAAGTGCATGGACTCTCACTGCCCACCCTTATAGACAGTGTATAAAGTGCATGGACTCTCACTGTCCACCCTTATAGACAGTGTATAAAGTGCATGGACTCTCACTGTCCGCCCTTATAGACAGTGTATGAAGTGCACGGACTCTCACTGTCCGCCCTCAGAGTGTATAAAGTGCATGGACTCTCACTGTCCGCCCTTATAGACAGTGTATAAAGTGCATGGACTCTCACTGTCCGCCCTTATAGACAGTGTATAAAGTGCATGGACTCTCACTGTCCACCCTTATAGACAGTGTATAAAGTGCATGGACTCTCACTGTCCGCCTTTATGGACAGTGTATAAAGTGCATGGACTCTCACTGTCCGCCTTTATAGACAGTGTATAAAGTGCATGGACTCTCACTGTCCGCCTTTATAGACAGTGTATAAAGTGCATGGACTCTCACTGTCCGCCTTTATAGACAGTGTATAAAGTGCATGGACTCTCACTGTCCGCCTTTATAGACAGTGTATAAAGTGCATGGACTCTCACTGCCCACCCTTATAGACAGTGTATAAAGTGCATGGACTCTCACTGTCCACCCTTATAGACAGTGTATAAAGTGCATGGACTCTCACTGTCCGCCTTTATAGACAGTGTATAAAGTGCATGGACTCTCACTGTCCACCCTTATAGACAGTGTATAAAGTGCACGGACTCTCACTGTCCGCCCTTATAGACAGTGTATAAAGTGCATGGACTCTCACTGTCCACCGTTATAGACAGTGTATAAAGTGCATGGACTCTCACTGCCCACCCTTATAGACAGTGTATAAAGGGCACGGACTCTCACTGTCCACCCTTATAGACAGTGTATAAAGTGCATGGACTCTCACTGCCCACCCTTATAGACAGTGTATAAAGTGCACGGACTCTCACTGTCCACCCTTATAGACAGTGTATAAAGTGCATGGACTCTCACTGTCCGCCCTTATAGGCAGTGTATAAAGTGCATGGACTCTCACTGTCCACCCTTATAGACAGTGTATAAAGTGCACGGACTCTCAATGTCCGCCCTTGTAGACAGTGTATAAAGTGCACGGACTCTCACTGTCCACCGTTATAGACAGTGTATAAAGTGCACGGACTCTCACTGCCCACCCTTATCGACAGTGTATAAAGTGCATGGACTCTCACTGTCCGCCCTTATAGACAGTGTATAAAGTGCATGGACTCTCACTGCCCACCCTTATAGACAGTGTATAAAGTGCACGGACTCTCACTGTCCACCCTTATAGACAGTGTATAAAGTGCACGGACTCTCACTGTCCACCCTTATAGACAGTGTATAAAGTGCACGGACTCTCACTGTCCGCCCTTATAGACAGTGTATAAATTGCACGGACCCTCACTGTCCGCCCTTATAGACAGTGTATAAAGTGCACGGACTCTCACTGTCCGCCCTTATAGACAGTGTATAAAGTGCACGGACTCTCACTGTGCACCCTTATAGACAGTGTATAAAGTGCATGGACTCTCACTGTCCGCCCTTATAGACAGTGTATAAAGTGCAAGGACTCTCACTGTCCGCCCTTATAGACAGTGTATAAAGTGCACGGACTCTCACTGTCCGCCCTTATAGACAGTGTATAAAGTGCACGGACCCTCACTGTCCACCCTTATAGACAGTGTATAAAGTGCATGGACTCTCACTGTCCGCCCTTATAGACAGTGTATAAAGTGCACGGACCCTCACTGTCCGCCCTTATGGACAGTGTATAAAGTGCACGGACCCTCACTGTCCGCCCTTATAGACAGTGTATAAAGTGCACGGACTCTCACTGTCCACCCTTATAGACAGTGTATAAAGTGCACGGACTCTAACTGTCCACCCTTATAGACAGTGTATAAAGTGCACGGACCCTCAATGTCCGCCCTTATAGACAGTGTATAAAGTGCACGGACCCTCACTGTCCGCCCTTATAGACAGTGTATAAAGTGCACGGACCCTCACTGTCCGCCCTTATGGACAGTGTATAAAGTGCACGGACTCTCACTGTCCACCCTTATAGACAGTGTATAAAGTGCATGGACTCTCACTGTCCGCCCTTATAGACAGTGTATAAAGTGCATGGACTCTCACTGTCCACCCTTATAGACAGTGTATAAAGTGCACGGACCCTCACTGTCCGCCCTTATAGACAGTGTATAAAGTGCACGGACCCTCACTGTCCGCCCTTATAGACAGTGTATAAAGTGCATGGACTCTCACTGTCCGCCCTTATAGACAGTGTATAAAGTGCATGGACTCTCACTGTCCACCCTTATAGACAGTGTATAAAGTGCACGGACTCTCACTGCCCGCCCTTATAGACAGTGTATAAAGTGCACGGACTCTCACTGTCCACCCTTATAGACAGTGTATAAAGTGCATGGACTCTCACTGCCCGCCCTTATAGACAGTGTATAAAGTGCACGGACTCTCACTGTCCGCCCTTATAGACAGTGTATAAAGTGCACGGACTCTCCCTGTCCACCCTTATAGACAGTGTATAAAGTGCATGGACTCTCACTGTCCGCCCTTATAGACAGTGTATAAAGTGCACGGACTCTCACTGTCCGCCCTTATAGACAGTGTATAAAGTGCACGGACTCTCACTGCCCGCCCTTATAGACAGTGTATAAAGTGCACGGACTCTCACTGTCCACCCTTATAGACAGTGTATAAAGTGCATGGACTCTCACTGCCCGCCCTTATAGACAGTGTATAAAGTGCACGGACTCTCACTGTCCACCCTTATAGACAGTGTATAAAGTGCACGGACTCTCCCTGTCCACCCTTATAGACAGTGTATAAAGTGCATGGACTCTCACTGTCCGCCCTTATAGACAGTGTATAAAGTGCACGGACTCTCACTGTCCGCCCTTATAGACAGTGTATAAAGTGCACGGACTCTCACTGTCCGCCCTTATAGACAGTGTATAAAGTGCATGGACTCTCCCTGTCCGCCCTTATAGACAGTGTATAAAGTGCATGGACTCTCACTGTCCGCCCTTATAGACAGTGTATAAAGTGCACGGACTCTCACTGTCCACCCTTATAGACAGTGTATAAAGTGCATGGACTCTCACTGCCCACCCTTATAGACAGTGTATAAAGTGCACGAACTCTCACTGTCCGCCCTTATAGACAGTGTATAAAGTGCACGGACTCTCACTGTCCACCCTTATAGACAGTGTATAAAGTGCACGGACTCTCACTGTCCACCCTTATAGACAGTGTATAAAGTGCACGGACCCTCACTGTCCACCCTTATAGACAGTGTATAAAGTGCACGGACTCTCACTGTCCACCCTTATAGACAGTGTATAACGTGCACGGACTCTCACTGTCCGCCCTTATAGACAGTGTATAAAGTGCATGGACTCTCACTGTCCGCCCTTATAGACAGTGTATAAAGTGCATGGACTCTCACTGTCCGCCCTTATAGACAGTGTATAAAGTGCATGGACTCTCACTGTCCACCCTTATAGACAGTGTATAAAGTGCACGGACTCTCACTGTCCGCCCTTATAGACAGTGTATAAAGTGCATGGACTCTCACTGCCCACCCTTATAGACAGTGTATAAAGTGCATGGACTCTCACTGTCCACCCTTATAGACAGTGTATAAAGTGCACGGACCCTCACTGTCCACCCTTATAGACAGTGTATAAAGTGCACGGACTCTCACTGTCCACCCTTATAGACAGTGTATAAAGTGCATGGACCCTCACTGTCCACCCTTATGGACAGTGTATAAAGTGCACGGACTCTCACTGTCCACCCTTACAGACAGTGTATAAAGTGCACGGACTCTCACTGTCCGCCCTTATAGACAGTGTATAAAGTGCACGGACTCTCACTGTCCGCCCTTATAGACAGTGTATAAAGTGCATGGACCCTCACTGTCCACCCTTATAGACAGTGTATAAAGTGCACGGACTCTCACTGTCCACCCTTATAGACAGTGTATAAAGTGCATGGACTCTCACTGTCCACCCTTATAGACAGTGTATAAAGTGCACGGACTCTCACTGTCCGCCCTTATAGACAGTGTATAAAGTGCATGGACTCTCACTGCCCACCCTTATAGACAGTGTATAAAGTGCACGGACTCTCACTGTCCGCCCTTATAGACAGTGTATAAAGTGCATGGACTCTCACTGTCCACCCTGATAGACAGTGTATAAAGTGCACGGACTCTCACTGCCCACCCTTATAGACAGTGTATAAAGTGCACGGACTCTCACTGTCCGCCCTTATAGACAGTGTATAAAGTGCATGGACTCTCACTGTCCACCCTGATAGACAGTGTATAAAGTGCACGGACTCTCACTGCCCACCCTTATAGACAGTGTATAAAGTGCATGGACTCTCACTGTCCACCCTTATAGACAGTGTATAAAGTGCACGGACTCTCACTGTCCACCCTTATCGACAGTGTATAAAGTGCATGGACTCTCACTGCCCGCCCTCAGAGTGTATAAAGTGCATGGACTCTCACTGTCCACCCTTATAGACAGTGTATAAAGTGCATGGACTCTCACTGTCCACCCTTATAGACAGTGTATAAAGTGCACGGACTCTCACTGTCGACCCTTATAGACAGTGTATAAAGTGCATGGACTCTCACTGTCCGCCCTTATAGACAGTGTATAAAGTGCATGGACTCTCACTGTCCGCCCTTATAGACAGTGTATAAAGTGCATGGACTCTCACTGTCCACCCTTATAGACAGTGTATAAAGTGCATGGACTCTCACTGTCCGCCTTTAAAGACAGTGTATAAAGTGCATGGACTCTCACTGTCCGCCTTTATAGACAGTGTATAAAGTGCATGGACTCTCACTGTCCGCCTTTATAGACAGTGTATAAAGTGCATGGACTCTCACTGTCCGCCTTTATAGACAGTGTATAAAGTGCATGGACTCTCACTGTCCGCCTTTATAGACAGTGTATAAAGTGCACGGACTCTCACTGTCCGCCCTTATAGACAGTGTATAAAGTGCACGGACCCTCACTGTCCGCCCTTATAGACAGTGTATAAAGTGCACGGACCCTCACTGTCCGCCCTTATAGACAGTGTATAAAGTGCACGGACCCTCACTGTCCGCCCTTTTTGACAGTGTATAAAGTGCACGGACTCTCACTGTCCACCCTTATAGACAGTGTATAAAGTGCATGGACTCTCACTGTCCACCCTTATAGACAGTGTATAAAGTGCACGGACCCTCACTGTCCGCCCTTATAGACAGTGTATAAAGTGCACGGACCCTCACTGTCCGCCCTTATAGACAGTGTATAAAGTGCATGGACTCTCACTGTCCGCCCTTATAGACAGTGTATAAAGTGCATGGACTCTCACTGTCCGCCCTTATAGACAGTGTATAAAGTGCATGGACTCTCACTGTCCGCCCTTATAGACAGTGTATAAAGTGCATGGACTCTCACTGTCCACCCTTATAGACAGTGTATAAAGTGCATGGACTCTCACTGTCCACCCTTATAGACAGTGTATAAAGTGCATGGACTCTCACTGTCCACCCTTATAGACAGTGTATAAAGTGCATGGACTCTCACTGTCCGCCCTCAGAGTGTATAAAGTGCATGGACTCTCACTGTCCACCCTTATCGACAGTGTATAAAGTGCACGGACTCTCACTGTCCGCCCTTATAGACAGTGTATAAAGTGCATGGACTCTCACTGTCCGCCCTTATAGACAGTGTATAAAGTGCATGGACTCTCACTGTCCGCCCTTATAGACAGTGTATAAAGTGCACGGACTCTCACTGTCCGCCCTTATAGACAGTGTATAAAGTGCACGGACTCTCACTGTCCGCCCTTATAGACAGTGTATAAAGTGCACGGACTCTCACTGTCCGCCCTTATAGACAGTGTATAAAGTGCACGGACTCTCACTGTCCACCCTTATAGACAGTGTATAAAGTGCATGGACTCTCACTGTCCATCCTTATAGACAGTGTATAAAGTGCACGGACTCTCACTGTCCGCCCTTATAGACAGTGTATAAAGTGCACGGACTCTCACTTTCCGCCCTTATAGACAGTGTATAAAGTGCATGGACTCTCACTGTCCACCCTTATAGACAGTGTATAAAGTGCACGGACTCTCACTGTCCGCCCTTATAGACAGTGTATAAAGTGCACGGACTCTCACTGTCCGCCCTTATAGACAGTGTATAAAGTGCATGGACTCTCACTGTCCGCCCTTATAGACAGTGTATAAAGTGCATGGACTCTCACTGTCCACCCTTATAGACAGTGTATAAAGTGCATGGACTCTCACTGTCCACCCTTATAGACAGTGTATAAAGTGCATGGACTCTCACTGTCCGCCCTCAGAGTGTATAAAGTGCATGGACTCTCACTGTCCACCCTTATCGACAGTGTATAAAGTGCACGGACTCTCACTGTCCACCCTTGTAGACAGTGTATAAAGTGCACGGACTCTCACTGTCCACCCTTATAGACAGTGTATAAAGTGCATGGACTCTCACTGTCCGCCCTTATAGACAGTGTATAAAGTGCATGGACTCTCACTGTCCGCCCTTATAGACAGTGTATAAAGTGCACGGACTCTCACTGTCCGCCCTTATAGACAGTGTATAAAGTGCACGGACTCTCACTTTCCGCCCTTATAGACAGTGTATAAAGTGCACGGACTCTCACTGTCCGCCCTTATAGACAGTGTATAAAGTGCATGGACTCTCACTGTCCACCCTTATAGACAGTGTATAAAGTGCATGGACTCTCACTGTCCGCCCTTATAGACAGTGTATAAAGTGCACGGACTCTCACTGTCCGCCCTTATAGACAGTGTATAAAGTGCATGGACTCTCACTGTCCACCCTTATAGACAGTGTATAAAGTGCATGGACTTTCACTGCCCGCCCTTATAGACAGTGTATAAAGTGCATGGACTCTCACTGTCCGCCCTTATAGACATTGTATAAAGTGCATGGACTCTCACTGTCCGCCCTTATAGACATTGTATAAAGTGCATGGACTCTCACTGTCCACCCTTATGGACAGTGTATAAAGTGCATGGACTCTCACTGTCCACCCTTATAGACAGTGTATAAAGTGCACGGACTCTCACTGTCCACCCTTATAGACAGTGTATAAAGTGCATGGACTCTCACTGTCCGCCCTTATAGACAGTGTATAAAGTGCACGGACTCTCACTGTCCGCCCTTGTAGACATTGTATAAAGTGCATGGACTCTCACTGTCTGCCCTTATAGACAGTGTATAAAGTGCATGGACTCTCACTGCCCGCCCTTATAGACAGTGTATAAAGTGCATGGACTCTCACTGTCCACCCTTATAGACAGTGTATAAAGTGCATGGACTCTCACTGCCCACTCTTATGGACAGTGTATAAAGTGCACGGACTCTCACTGTCCACCCTTATAGACAGTGTATGAAGTGCATGGACTCTCACTGTCCACCCTTATAGACAGTGTATAAAGTGCATGGACTCTCACTGTCCACCCTTATAGACAGTGTATAAAGTGCATGGCCTCTCACTGCCCACTCTTATGGACAGTGTATAAAGTGCACGGACTCTCACTGTCCGCCCTTATAGACAGTGTATAAAGTGCATGGACTCTCACTGTCCACCCTTATAGACAGTGTATAAAGTGCACGGACTCTCACTGTCCACCCTTATAGACAGTGTATAAAGTGCATCGACCCTCACTGCCCACTCTTGCAGACAGTGTATAAAGTGCACGGACCCTCACTGCCCAACCTTATAGACAGTGTATAAAGTGCATGGACTCTCACTGTCCACCCTTATAGACAGTGTATAAAGTGCACGGACTCTCACTGTCCACCCTTATAGACAGTGTATAAAGTGCATGGACTCTCACTGTCCACCCTTATAGACAGTGTATAAAGTGCACGGACTCTCACTGTCCACCCTTATAGACAGTGTATAAAGTGCATGGACTTTCACTGCCCGCCCTTATAGGCAGTGTATAAAGTGCATGGACTCTCACTGTCCACCCTTATAGACAGTGTATAAAGTGCACGGACCCTCACTGCCCACTCTTGCAGACAGTGTGCAGTTTAACAGGGGCTCGGTCAATGCTACGGACCGTTTCCAAGGATTGCATGTCCCAACCCCGCCCCCAAGTGCAACTGAAAAAGGCCCATCACTGCCTCAAGGCAACAAAATCAGTTCAATCCCTTCACACTACACTGCATTTCTCGCTGGTGTTTTGTGATCACATTCTGCATTTCAGTTAGTTTTTCTGTGTGAACTGAAACTCAATGGTATGACAGACCAAAAGAATAATTCCAATGGGATTGTGGAGAGACAGGAACCTGTCATGGCCTAAGTGGCAGCTCTTGGTCGGTCCTGATCGTTCTTTGCTGACAGCAACTCTCCCCCTGCTACTGTTCGTGACATTATCGACATCCTGAACTGGCCAGTGGTGGTACTGGTTGGGGAAGATGGAGACGGAGGTACCGGAGGAGGGGACGGCGAGGTTGCCTCTTCTTTTGGAAACACCCCATTTTAACACCAGCCTGAGTCTCCCATCCAAAGGCACGCACTTCAAAAAAAGAAAAGAAAGACTCTTATATTTCTATCGCACCTCACACGACTTCAGCACGTCCCAAAGTCCTTTGCAACCAATGAAGTACTTTTCAAGTGAAGTTGCTGTTGTAATGTAGGAAACATGGCAGCCAATTTGCGCACAGCAAGATCCCACAAACAGCAAGGTGATAATGACCAGATCGTCTGTTTTTTTCTAATGTTGAATGAGAGATAAATATTGGCCAGAACTCTCCTGCTTTTCTTTTAATAGTGCCATGGGATCTATTATGTCCACCTCAAAGGGCAGACAGGGCCTGATTCTGAGTGTGTCAGCTGTGGCAGGAGCCATGGCACATTATCCCAAACCACTGGCTGAATTGCTGAGCAGGTCCCCAACTTCTGGCTGGGAGTCATGCAAAGACCACCATGGAGAGGTGCCCGGCTGGGCTGATCACCACATGAGGATAAGCTTTTCTCATATTGAATTCAGATCAAATGCAGAAGTCAAACACAGCTCAAAACTTCTTTCCAAATTGAAATCAGATAAACAATCTGAAACAACATTTTTTTTATTCTCAGAATGTGGGCGATGCTGATAAGGTCACGTTTATTAACAATTGCTTCCCGATTGCCCTGAGAAAGTCGTGGTGGGCCTTCTCCTTTCTCCACTGCAGTCCTTGTGTTGATGGTGTTCAGTGGGGAATTCCAGCATATTTATCCAGTGAGGATTAATGAACAGCAAAATATTTTCCATTCAGGATGGTGTGTGATTTGGATGGGAACTTGGATGTTCCAGGACAACACACAATTGCAGTTACATATCCTATAATTACACTGAGCCTACAATATGAATGTTGCTTTTTCGCAGTGTTGAGGCTACTTTACAAATTGTATGTTTCGAACCTCTGCTCAAGGGTTTTATTTCAGTTTTCCTGCTCTGAAAGGGATCTTGCGTGTTACCGATTGCTGAGATAAACATGCTTGCCAATGGTCGGCCGAGTGATGGAGGAGAGAAAGCAGCTCACTTCAGGCTCCTTGAAGTCATCCCGTGAACCGCTGTGACTCACCTCTTTGGCACGTGCCGAAATATCACGCACGGTGAGAAGGGCTGAGCTGAGTGGCTCATGGGCTGACTTCAAGGATCTCCAAATCAGCTGTCTTCCCTCCTCAAACAGCATGAATGGGGGGTGAAAAAGCTGAGAGCCAACCCGAAAGGCAGACAGTTCCTATGTATGTTTGAGCCCATTCCTGTAGCGTGCCTTAATGTCCTTCCCTGGTCATTTATTCCACAATTTATTCCAAATTTCACCCAACTTCCCCTCATTTTTAACTCCCTAACCATAATACTTTGTCATGGTTTGAAAATGACTTCTGAAAGTGAGGCTCCCTCTTTAATGTACCTGAAACCCCCGAGGGCAGTTCCCCTTATTCACCTCGTTCTCCAAGTCATGCACTCTTCTTCAGCCAAGAGAGTGAGGAATGGGCATTTCTTGCAAGCCTCTGAAAATGCAAGGCTACTCCCAGGCTCATTCACCCTCCAGTTTCTCATCTCACTCTGAAGAAGCCTCTGATATTCATCATCGACGCCAAGGAAGTCAAATGGTCCAGAATGTCTAGTGTAGAATGTAAAATTAGATAGATGTTCTGGAATACTATTTTGTGATCTTGGGTTAAGCTCATGATCGAGCAGATTGAGCATGGTCTGTGGAAGGAGTGGGATTCACAGGCTGAATGACCATCCCCCGCTCCCCCCCCCCACCATAATTTCTTATGACTGTCGTTATTTCCCCCTTGGGGCCTCAATTATTCACAATATTTATTAACGACTTAGATGAAGGCATAGAAAGTCTCTTATCTAAGTTTACCGATGACACAAAGATTGGTGGCATTGTAAGCAGTGTGGATGAAAACATAAAATTACAAAGCGATATTGATCGATTAGGTGAATGGGCAAAACTGTGGCAAATGGAATTCAATGTAGACAAATGTGAGGTCATCCACTTTGGATCAAAAAAGGAAAGAACAGGGTACTTTCTAAATGGTAAAAAGTTAAAAACAGTGGATGTCCAAAGGGACCAAGGGGTTCAGGTACATAGATCATTGAAGTGTCATGAACAGGTGCAGAAAATAATCAATAAGGCTAATGGAATGCTGGCCTTTATATCTGGAGGACTGGAGTACAAGGGGGCAGAAGTTATGCTGCAGCTATACAAAACCCTGGTTAGACCGCACCTGGAGTACTGTGAGCAGTTCTGGGCACCGCACCTTCGGAAGGACATATTGGCCTTGGAGGGAGTGCAGCGTAGGTTTACCATAATGATACCTGGACTTCAAGGGTTAAGTTACGAGGAGAGATTACACAAATTGGGGTTGTATTCTCTGGAGTTTCGAAGGTTAAGGGGTGAACTGATCGAAGTTTATAAGATATTAAGGGGAACAGATAGGGTGGATAGAGAGAAACTATTTCCGCTGGTTGGGGATTCTAGGAGTCGGGGGCACAGTCTAAAAATTAGAGCCAGACCTTTCAGGAGTGAGATTAGAAAACATTTCTACACACAAAGGGTGGTAGAAGTTTGGAACTCTCTTCCGCAAACAGCAATTGATACTAGCTCAATTGCTAAATTTAAATGTGAGATAGATAGCTTTTTGGCAACCAAAGGTATTAAGGGATATGGGCCAAAGGCAGGTATATGGAGTTAGATCACAGATCAGCCATGATCTTATCGAATGGCGGAGCAGGCACAAGGGGCTGAATGGCCTACTCCTGTTCCTGTGTTCCCTTCCTCCCCACCTCCAAAAGTCCTGCAATATTAGTAAAACATCACATGGAGGTATCATGCACAAAAGTCTGTGTCAGACCAAATCACTCTGTAGCACATAATCTGTACACATTGGCTCATCATGTTCCATTTTGAGTTGGTTGGATATCCGATGCTCATATCCTCATCTTCACTCCAGACACTCAGACAGATCAGCAGACAACAAATCCAAAAAGGACTGGCCATCTAATTTTGAAAGTCTTTATTTTGTTGCCATTCTGTTTAAGCTGGGAAAGAAGCACTGGACTTCTTTGGAACAACTTTTGATTGAGTGATTCTTATACTTCTCCCAGATTGGGAATGGGAACAGACACAGTGCTAGATGGTAGTCACACGTGCATCTGGATATGAGGCACAAATTGGTCTTTGATCCTGAATGGTGACAAAGGAAAAACTATTCAGAAATGTCCATCCGAAGAGTAGAATTCAAACAACAAAATCCAATAATCGTTTCGAAAAAATGCAGGTTCTAGAAATTGCTAATTTGCCCCAAATAAGCCTGGCTCTAAAGGCAGAGTCGTATTTCGGACCTTCTCGGCCCCTTTAATGGGGACTACACTAGGTTATTAATACAATATGCTGAATGGGAGACCATCTCATTCTTACAGTGTCAGCCACTTTGCAGCACTTAGTCATTGAACAACCTCCAGTTCGCAAAAAGAAATCACATCCCCTCTAACCTGAACTCTCCACCTTTCAGCTGTCTGAAACATTCCACTACGTCTTCAGGTAATATTACACACAGACCAGAGATTCAACATGCTAAGGTGAAGAATTGAATTTTGTTACAAAATCAGGTAGAATTCTAAAATATGTCAAACATTAGGCTAATAGTTTAAAAAAAGACAGTTACAAGCCAATTCATAAATCCCAGCTTCAATAGTGTCACAACAGCTGTGTTCTGCAAGCTAAGGTCTGCTGGCAAATATTATTTGAACACACTGCCTGTGCATTTTCAGATGCGCAGGGAGCCTCACAATTGTCAGGGGCAGCATATTCGGAGATCAGCATATGCTCTAATCAGCAACAGATAGGACAGCAAACCCACCCAATCCCCTTTCAACTAAACTGTTAAAAAAAAATACTAGATTATCAATAAAGTGCTTTGGGACATCCTGAGGTCGTGAAAGGCGCTATAGAAATGCAAGTCTTTCTTTCTTTCTTTCCATCCAGCAGAGACATTAGTCGTTCCTGGGGAACTATAATATGTACTGGTAGGCTGCCCTCTCCCCTTGTATTAGGTATCATTCTCTGAAGGAGTTCGTGGGTGCCTGGAGTCTGCTCAATCTACAGGCCTACACTGCCCGTTGTCTGTACTCTGAACCGTAAGTGAATCTGAGTCAAATCAACTTACTTGAAGGACACTCTACAATCCCATCAATGCAGCTCCATCTGTAGTGGACCATTGGATTGCAACCTTCTCCGACACGCATCTTATAGCAGCACTGATGCTGAAGACAGCACCTTGGAACAAACAGGCAGTAACATTCACTCAAAAAAACCACTCACATTCGAGGAATGATTAGGAAAGATTAATTTATACTGGGGCACTGAGCATTAACACACACCAACACACCATGGGACAGGTGAAGGACAAGTTCCCATCCATATTGCTTAAGCATCAAGTTGCTGGTTTTGATGAAGTGGCAGAAGACAGCAAAGTGGAAAGTAGAAAAGTTACTGGGCAGGTTGACCTGAGTCAACTTATCAGCATCTTCACCAAGCCCAACAAACAGGGGAATCCTGTGATGGGGATCGAAGGGTGGAATCAGTGAGCACTTCCACACAGAAGGTGGGCAAAAAAAGAATCTAACCCTCCCTCCCTGCTCTGACCTTCAATCATTCTATTGCACATCCCAATACTCTGCTTAAAAGTGGGATTGAAAACTTCTGGGAACAGGTTAAAGTGAACATCCTCTCATGGGGATATGGAGCTCAGGGGTGGGGGGGGTGAAAGGAACTTTATAATGGAGGAGGGGAGAATACTGACCACACTCGTCAGTGTGAAAAACGTCATTGATGAGACAATCCGTTTGTCAAACTGCTTTTTGTAAATAAATTGAAAAATATTCCTTCAATTAGACAGAAATCAGCAGGCCTTCATTTTCTACTCTTGGTTTAAAGGGTGAAAATTAACTCTGAGTCACAGGAGATTTCCCACCAGCATCCTCCGACAAGAAACCAGTCCGAGGATGATCACAGTACCCTGAGTATATCTTTCTGAAACTTTGCAAAGAATATTACTGATCAAAGATACTGACAACAGAAGGAAGCAGAGTTTGAAATCTCATTTCTTTCCAGGATCTAGACCTGCAGAGTTCCAACCCTCCCTTGATCTTTCCTTCCATAAAAAGTCTGCAGGCTTTTAAAAGCTTGATTTTACCGAATCATTACTTCCTGATTTACCCCAGTTTCTCTCCTGCCTTTCCCAGCCTTGCTGTAACACCCTTCAGCTTTAGGCACTCAGTGATTTTAAAAAAGCCCCGTCTCTCCCAGGGTTTTATAAATGTGCTCTCCTCCCGTTTATTGGGACTTTTAATCCCATACCCACAATCCTAAAATTGAATTTCTGGACGCCAGGTCTCTGGAAGTAAGGATGATCTCTGGTCATCCCCTGAATTAATTACAATTATTCTTCCTTTCTCAGTCTTTTCCTAAATTGGTCGAAGGTTTTTTTTCTTTTTATTTTGCCTCTCCCACAAGATTGCACGGCTGCAGGAGTGGTGGTGATGGAGCATGGGATGATTGTGTGCAGAATCTCACTCCATGCCACTATAAGACAGGCTCAATGGATTAGCTAGTCTTTTTCATATGCTTCGCATGTATTCTCTTGGTCAGTGGTAACACTCTTGCCTCTGAATTAGAAAGCCATGGGTTTAAGCCGTCCAGCAGGGATTTAAGTAAATACTCCAGGCTGGCACTTTGGTGCAGTACGGAGGGGGTACTACATTGTTGGAAATCTTTTGGATGAGACCTAAAACCAAAACCCTGCCTGTCTGTTCAGGTGGATGTAAAAGGTCCCTGTGCACTATTCAAAGAAAGACAAGGGAGTTCTCCTGGTGACATGGTCAATAGTTGTCCCTCAAGCAACACCACCAAAACAGATTCATTGGTTGTTTAATCTCATTGCTGTTTGTGAGATCTTACAGTGTGTAAATTGGCCACTGTGTTTGCCTAAATTACAACAGTGACTGCATTTAAAAGGTAATTCATTGGCTGTGAAGCACTTTGGGATGTCCTGAGGAAGAGAAAGGCGCTACGTAAATGCAAGTTCTTTCTTTCCTCGCCCAATCACGGTACCTACCAATCAATAAAATCCACTGGTTTTCCAATCACAATCCTTCTTTTCTTGCGTGTACAGTGGCATCCGTATGGAATGAAGTCAAATTTAAAATTTTCACGGCCTAAGCAACTCATCATGTGTGAAATGCTTTTCATTCTTCCAACATAATCATCGGTGCCACCTGCACACAAATGGGGAAGAGACAGAGCAACAGATGAGGAGGGAGCCTCACGATGATGACAACCCTAATGAGAGGAAGTACTCCCATAAGGACTCTTTTTAAAGAGAACTCTTAGAGTCTGAATTGCATTAAAGAGGAAGTGTCTCCGTTGGGATCCCTTTTTAAGGAAGGAATGTCCTCATTTCAAAGAGGAAAGTTCAACCTCAGATTTCCCTGAAAGAGACACTTTCATTATCAGGATCCCCTTTTAGAAGAATGTTCCCATCAGGGCTCTCCCCGAAGTCCCAGAGCCATAGGCCTGACCTGAGATGTTAGTCGGTGAGACACAGAACAGAGTCTCGGGCTCAGAGCTCCTGTCCTTGGGCAGGTTCCCTGCACTCACCACTGAGGGAGGAAGAGCCCAAAAGCAGGACACAAACTGTCAGCAGCCACTCCATGGAGCTGCAGTCCACCAGCACCAGGGCATCCTCGGCCATAGCAACGGAGAACTTGAGCATCCCGGGCCATAGCAACGGAGAACATGAGCATCCCGGGCCATAGCAACGGAGAACATGAGCATCCTCGGCCATAGCAACGGAGAACATGAGCATTCTCGGCCATAGCAACGGAGAACTTGAGCATCCCGGGCCATAGCAACGGAGAACATGAGCATCCCGGGCCATAGCAACGGAGAACATGAGCATTCTCGATCATAGCAACGGAGAACATGAGCATCCCGGGCCATAGCAACGGAGAACATGAGCATCCCGGGCCATAGCAACGGAGAACATGAGCATCCCGGGCCATAGCAACGGAGAACATGAGCATCCCGGGCCATAGCAACGGAGAACATGAGCATCCCGGGCCATAGCAACGGAGAACATGAGCATCCCGGGCCATAGCAACGGAGAACATGAGCATCCCGGGCCATAGCAACGGAGAACATGAGCATCCCGGGCCATAGCAACGGAGAACATGAGCATCCCGGGCCATAGCAACGGAGAACATGAGCATCCTCGGCCATAGCAACGGAGAACATGAGCATCCCGGGCCATAGCAACGGAGAACATGAGCATCCCGGGCCATAGCAACGGAGAACATGAGCATCCTCGGCCATAGCAACGGAGAACATGAGCATCCTCGGCCATAGCAACGGAGAACATGAGCATCCCGGGCCATAGCAACGGAGAACATGAGCATCCTCGGCCATAGCAACGGAGAACATGAGCATCCCGGGCCATAGCAACGGGGAACATGAGCATTCTCGGACATAGCAACGGAGAACATGAGCATCCTCGGCCATAGCAACGGAGAACATGAGCATCCCGGGCCGTAGCAACGGAGAACATGAGCATCCCGGGCCATAGCAACAGAGAACATGAGCATCCCGGGCCGTAGCAACGGAGAACATGAGCATCCCGGGCCATAGCAACGGAGAACATGAGCATCCCGGGCCATAGCAACGGAGAACATGAGCATCCTCGGCCATAGCAACGGAGAACATGAGCATTCTCGATCATAGTAACGGGGAATATGAGCATCCTGGGCCATAGCAACGGGGAACATGAGCATTCTCGGACATAGCAACGGGGAACATGAGCATCCCGGGCCATAGCAACGGAGAACATGAGCATCCTCGGCCATAGCAACGGAGAACATGAGCATCCCGGGCCGTAGCAACGGAGAACATGAGCATCCCGGGCCATAGCAACGGAGAACATGAGCATCCCGGGCCATAGCAACGGAGAACATGAGCATCCCGGGCCATAGCAACGGGGAACATGAGCATCCCGGGCCATAGCAACGGAGAACATGAGCATCCTCGGCCATAGCAACGGAGAACATGAGCATCCCGGGCCATAGCAACGGGGAACATGAGCATTCTCGGACATAGCAACGGAGAACATGAGCATCCTCGGACATAGCAACGGGGAACATGAGCATCCCGGGCCATAGCAACGGAGAACATGAGCATCCCGGGCCATAGCAACGGAGAACATGAGCATCCCGGGCCATAGCAACGGAGAACATGAGCATCCCGGGCCGTAGCAACGGAGAACATGAGCATCCCGGGCCATAGCAACGGAGAACATGAGCATCCCGGGCCATAGCAACGGAGAACATGAGCATCCTCGGCCATAGCAACGGAGAACATGAGCATCCCGGGCCATAGCAACGGAGAACATGAGCATTCTCGGCCATAGCAACGGAGAACATGAGCATTCTCGGCCATAGCAACGGGGAACATGAGCATTCTCGATCATAGTAACGGGGAATATGAGCATCCTGGGCCATAGCAACGGAGAACATGAGCATTCTCGGACATAGCAACGGAGAACATGAGCATCCCGGGCCATAGCAACGGAGAACATGAGCATCCCGGGCCATAGCAACGGGGAACATGAGCATTCTCGGACATAGCAACGGAGAACATGAGCATCCCGGGCCATAGCAACGGAGAACATGAGCATCCTCGGCCATAGCAACGGAGAACATGAGCATCCCGGGCCATAGCAACGGAGAACATGAGCATCCTGGGCCATAGCAACGGAGAACATGAGCATTCTCGGCCATAGCAACGGAGAACATGAGCATCCTCGGCCATAGCAACGGAGAACATGAGCATCCCGGGCCATAGCAACGGGGAACATGAGCATCCCGGGCCATAGCAACGGAGAACATGAGCATCCCGGGCCATAGCAACGGAGAACATGAGCATCCCGGGCCATAGCAACGGAGAACATGAGCATCCTGGGCCATAGCAACGGAGAACATGAGCATCCCGGGCCATAGCAACGGAGAACATGAGCATCCCGGGCCATAGCAACGGGGAACATGAGCATCCCGGGCCATAGCAACGGAGAACATGAGCATCCCGGGCCATAGCAACGGGGAACATGAGCATCCCGGGCCATAGCAACGGAGAACATGAGCATTCTCGGCCATAGCAACGGAGAACATGAGCATCCCGGGCCATAGCAACGGAGAACATGAGCATCCCGGGCCATAGCAACGGAGAACATGAGCATTCTCGGCCATAGCAACGGAGAACATGAGCATTCTCGGACATAGCAACGGAGAACATGAGCATCCCGGGCCATAGCAACGGGAACGATCGCATTCCGGGCCATAGCAACGGAGAACATGAGCATCCTCAGCCATAGCAACGGGAACGATCGCATCCCCGGCCATAGCAACGGGAACGATCGCATCCTCGACCATAGCAACGGGAACGATCGCATCCTCGGCCGTAGCAACGAAGAACGTGAGCATCCAGGGCCATAGCAACGGGAACGATCGCATCCCGGGCCATAGCAACGGGAATGATCGCATCCTCGACCATAGCAATGGAGAACATGAGCATCCCGGGCCATAGCAACGGAGAACGAGCATCCCGGGCCATAGCAACGGAGAACATGAGCATCCCGGGCCATAGCAACAGAGAACATGAGCATCCCGGGCCATAGCAACGGAGAACATGAGCATCCTGGGCCATAGCAACGGAGAACATGAGCATCCCGGGCCATAGCAATGGGAACGATCGCATCCTCGGCCATAGCAACGGAAACGATCGCATCCCGGGCCATAGCAACGTGAACGATCGCATCCTCGGCCATAACAACGGGAACGATCGCATCCCGGGCCATAGCAACGGGAACGATCGCATCCTTGGCCGTAGCAACGGAGAACATGAGCATCCCGGGCCATAGCAACGGAGAACATGAGCATCCCAGGCCATAGCAACGGGAACGATCGCATCCTCGGCCGTAGCAAGGCTCACTCTCCCTTGCACTCTCCCTCAGCTCCGTGCTTCGCCAAAACCACCGTTACATTGGCAATTTTAATCTTTAATATGATTTTTAAAATGTACACTGTTTTATAGACCTAATCAATATGACTGGGTGGAAAACCCCATCTCTGATTATTTAGACTGAATTGACTATGGGTGACCCCCATAATTCAGGCCACGGGACAGCATTATCTGCTGCAGACCAGAATTGGTCTTTTACTGTTTGAGATCTCTCAAACTGATGGGACATCTCTTTAGTTCCACTAGTTACGAGTCTTGAATTAACCATATCACATGGAGTTTAAAGTAAGAACTTGTATTTATATAGTGCCTTTCATGTCCTCAGCACATCCCAAAAGCAGCAACAAAGTACTTTTGAAGTGTGGTCACTATTGCAATGTAGGCAACTGCAGCAGCCAATTTGCACACAGCAAGGTCCCAGACAGCAATAAGTGACCAGTTAATCCATTTTTAGTGCTGTTGGTTGAGGCATAAATATTGGGTAAGGCACGAGAAGAACTCTCCTGCTGTCCTTCGAATAGTGCCATGGGATCTTTTACATCCATTTGAGAGGACAGGGCCTCGGTTTAATGTCTCATCCAAAAGACAGCACCTCTGTCAGTGCAGCACTTGGAGTGTCAGCCTGGATTATGTGTTCAAGTCTCCGGAGTGGGACTTCAACCAATGACCTTCTAGCTCAGTCTCGAAAGTCTCATATCCAAGTTTGCCGATGACACAAAGATTGGTGGCATTGTAAGCAGTGTAGATGAAAACATAAAATTACAAAGGGATATTGATAGATTAGGTGAATGGGCAAAACTGTGGCAAATGGAATTCAATGTAGACAAATGTGAGGTCATCCACTTTGGATCAAAAAAGGAAAGAACAGGGTACTTTCTAAATGGTAAAAAGTTACAAACAGTGGATGTCCAAAGGGACTTAGGGGTTCAGGTACATAGATCATTGAAGTGTCATGAACAGGTGCAGAAAATAATCAATAAGGCTAATGGAATGCTGGCCTTTATATCTCGAGGACTGGAGTACAAGGGGGCAGAAGTTATGCTGCAGCTATACAAAACCCTGGTTAGACCGCACCTGGTGTACTGTGAGCAGTTCTGGGCACCGCACCTTCGGAAGGACATATTGGCCTTGGAGGGAGTGCAGCGTAGGTTTACTAGAGTGATACCCGGACTTCAAGGGTTAAGTTACGAGGAGAGATTACACAAATTGGGGGTGTATTTTCTGGAGTTTCGAAGGTTAAGGGGTGATCTGATCGAAGTTTATAAGATATTAAGGGGAACAGATAGGGTGGATAGAGAGAAACTATTTCCGCTGGTTGGGGATTCTAGGAGTAGGGGGCACAGTCTAAAAATTAGAGCCAGACCTTTCAGGAGTGAGATTAGAAAACATTTCTACACACAAAGGGTGGTAGAAGTTTGGAACTCTCTTCCGCAAACGGCAATTGATACTAGCTCAATTGCTAAATTTAAATCTGAGATAGATAGCTTTTTGGCAACCAAAGGTATTAAGGGATATGGGCCAAAGGCAGGTATATGGAGTTAGATCACAGATCAGCCATGATCTTATCAAATGGCGGAGCAGGCACGAGGGGCTGAATGGCCTGCTCCTGTTCCTATGTTCAGTGGCCAGAGCTACCACTGAGCCACAGCTGACACCATTGAGGAAGCCACTGTAAATTCACCAGAGGATCAGTCAGTGTGGCACTGAGTTGTAGAAGTGAGGAAACTTCAATTAACCCAGCAATATAATCAGGCATCAAACTTGATCAAAGTAGGGGCAACAACAGGAGACTTTACAACCGGCCCCAGAGCCTCTGAGGGGGGGGGGGGCGGGGGGGGGAGGGATAAAAGGAATCCAGCCATGGTTCCTGCTCCCGATCGTTACCCAGTGGTCGTCAGTGCACATCTGTGGGTCAAGTGAGGCCAGGATTAGGCTCAGTGGAGGTGCATCCCCTTAGGTCAAACCGTGCCAGCGTTCACTGACTGGGCTCAGGTATGAAAACCAGCCACTTGGACCAGGGTATCAGAGGCCCTCCAGCACCCCATCAAGATGTCAGCACCTTCGGAAAGCAGGGGGCTGCTTTGCAGAAAAACATCAGCTGTTTTCATTTGAACTTTGTTTTCAGTGACATCACACCTAACAGCAAAATAGCACACAGGAGAGAGGCAGCACAGAATATAAGGCAATTTTATTATTTGAAAAATAGCTTGTGCTGAGATCTCTTTGCAAATGAATGCTCTTTACAACCAGTAAATCTGGATTAACAGTGCAGTACTGTGGCCCAGCCCAAACCAAGCACATCCTCTGTATCCGATGCCCCAAAACAGTGGGAAATGAGTTTGAATCTCAGAAATCATCTCTTCTACCAGGAGCCCCAGTCCAGTAGACGTTCCCCTACCAGATGCAAGATGGAGCACTCCAGAGCAGCAGAGTCATTCATTTCACAGAGCAACAAAATCTGACCCACAGGGACATCCCCAACCCTCCCAGAGATGGCAAACTGAGAAGTGGGAATGACAGTTCCTGGAGCTCAACACTCACATCCCAACTGCATGGAGCCAGGGAGGGAATCGAACCTGGGACTAGATTATTGACCATGATGAATGTTGGCCGATCTTCACTGGGTAAAAGTATGTGAAATGCTGATGCGACCTGCATTCATCCTTCCCTCTGATCTGAAGGCCCTTGTTTATGGAAGAGGATATTCACAACTGATTGGATGTGAAAACTCCTTCATTCTCCAATTCCAGCTGTTTTCTCATTGGCTGGAAAGCCAACTCCAATCCAATGACTGAAACAAAGAACAAAAAGGGATTAATTTGTTTCTGTTCTTCTTGCTCATTATTTTTTGTAGTAAACGTTGTGCAATTGAGGTGAGGCATGTTAGAGCTGTGAATGAACCAGCTTTCAGTTCAGGCACCAGTGGCAGCAACAAACACTCCCAGGTCAAATACAGCACGGGTTAGATAGAGTAAAGCTCCTCTACACTGTCCCATCAAACACTCCCAGGGCAGATACAGGGTTAGATACAGAGTAAAGCTCCCTCTACACTGTCCCATCAAACACTCCCAGGGCAGATACAGGGTTAGATACAGAGTAAAGCTCCCTCTACACTGTCCCATCAAACACTCCCAGGGCAGGTACAGCACAGGTTACCTCCTGACTCCCCAAAGCCTTTCCACCATCTACAAGGCACAAGTCAGGAGTGTGATGGAATACTCTCCACTTGCCTGGATGAGTGCAGCTCCAACAACACTCAAGAAGCTCGACACCATCCAAGATAAAGCAGCCCGCTTGATTGGCACCCCATCCACCACCCTAAACATTCACTCCCTTCACCACCGGCGCACTGTGGCTGCAGTGTGCACCATCCACAGGATGCACTGCAGCAACTCGCCAAGGCTTCTTCGACAGCACCTCCCAAACCCGCGACCTCTACCACCTAGAAGGACAAGGGCAGCAGGCACATGGGAACAACACCACCTGCACGTTGCCCTCCAAGTCACACACCATCCCGACTTGGAAATATATCGCCGTTCCTTCATTGTCGCTGGGTCAAAATCCTGGAACTCCCTTCCTAACAGCACTGCGGGAGAACCTTCACCACACGGACTGCAGCGGTTCAAGAAGGCGGCTCACCACCACCTTCTCAAGGGCAATTAGGGATGGGCAATAAATGCCAGCCTCGCCAGCGACGCCCACATCCCATGAACGAATAAAAAAAACCTCCCAGGGCAGGTACAGCACGGGTTAGATACAGAATAAACACACTCAGGAGAGATAAAAATCAGCAAGGTCATGTGATAGAAGTAAATAAAAGCCAGGTCATGTGCTGTGATCTCACTCTCACCTGCAAGGAGTTCTCATGGTCTTGAATTGTCTCTTGCATGGCATTTAGAAGCTGGCTGCGGAAGTTCTGACTTTCTTCAATTACCACTAATGACTCTTCACTGAGGGAAAAACATGGAAATGTTTTTGATAATATTGGATCCAACTCCTTCCCCTCCAACTGAGTGTCCTTCTCTCCCCTTCACCAACAGACCTCCCACCCACCCTACACCCCCCGTCCCCGTCCCCACCCCCCGATCCCCGTCCCCACCCCCCGATCCCCGTCCCACCCTACACACCCCGATCCCCGTCCCACCCACACCCCCCGATCCCCGTCCCACCCACACCCCCCGATCCCCGTCCCACCCACACCCCCCGATCCCCGTCCCACCCACACCCCCCGATCCCCGTCCCACCCACACCCCCCCGATCCCCGTCCCACCCACACCCCCCGATCCCCGTCCCACCCACACCCCCCGATCCCCGTCCCACCCACACCCCCCGATCCCCGTCCCACCCACACCCCCCGATCCCCGTTCCCCGTCCACACCCCCCGATCCCCGTCCCCGTCCCCACCCCCCGATCCCCACCCACACCCCCCGATCCCCGTCCCCACCCACACCCCCCGTCCCCACCCACCCCCCCCGTCCCCACCCACCCGATCCCCATTCCCACCCACCCCACCCACTCGTTCTACAACAGTGGCGACAGTTTGGGAGTTGTGTGGGGGCTGAGCTTCCACTGAGGGCACTTGAGAATTCCCCGATGGGCGACCATGAGGAGCTCTGACCACTGAGGACCCATCTGTTGACTGCTGGAATCCGTCTGCGGCCGGTGCAGTCTGGGCCAGCCGACTGTCTGGCATCAACACAAGGACTGTTTGAGGGGCTGTTGGGGGGAGCAGGCGTGCTCAGCCTGACAGACGACAGTCGGTGTGTCCTCCACGGAGCAAAGGCCACTGTCAAGGGACTGAGCCTCAGCACTGCCCAGTGCTCAGCATGAGAACAGAGTGCAGGCATGCTGGGAGGCAGTGAAAGCCCCAATTCACACTCTCCTTCAGGCATGGTAAGCCAGACCCCCAGAGCCAAGGTGGCAGCAGTTGGAGCTTTCATTGAAGCAGTCAGAGCTGTGAGCAGAGGCTCCATCACTCCCACTGCAGTTCTGATCGAGCTGACCACTTGCTCCGTGGTTGACTGCACGGTCTCCATTCTGCGCCCGGAAAACACTCTTAAACCAATTTCTACCCCCATGGGTTTAAGTCTGAAATTGAGCAATGCAGAGTGATGGAACTTACTTATTTCTGGACTTGTGTGAGAGCAGCATGCTGGGCACTGCACGGGGGGGAGATATGGACTGGCTGGGAGCCGAGAGCCGGTTGGCACTGACGTTCTCGGGACTCCCGCTGACTGGACCTCGCACTTTACTCTGAAAGGGGTAGAAACAAAGTTCAGACTCGGCTCGGCTCAGACAGCCGCCAGCCTGGCAAATTGCTTGGCTGGAAGCAGGTTCCTAAGTCCTCCTCCCACTGTTACGTATTCAAAACAGATTACCTTTAGAAAAGTACATTTCACAGAATCTTACAGCATACAAGGAGGCCAGTCAGCCCATCGTGCCTGTGCTAGCTCTTTGAAAGAGCTATCCAATTAATCCCACTCTTCTGCTCTTTCCCCATTGCCCTGCAAAATTTCCCCCTTCAAGTATTTATCCAATTCCCTTTTGAAAGTTATTATTGAATCTGCTTCAAAGGTTTTGACTTGTTAAAAAGACCTGCCGGTCCCACAAGGTCAGGCCTTCACCCCATCAACGAGCTCTCGAACAGGGGCAGCTCCAGTCAATGTAATCCAGGCTGCAACTCCGTCAGGGTGCAGGAGCTAAGGCAGCCACCCAATTGGGGGTGCAGAGTGCCCGTCTTCGAAGGGATCGTCAGTCGGGACTTGAATCCCACGATGTTATAAAAAGAACTCGCATTTATATATCAGGACGTCCCAAAGCGCTTTACAGCCAATCAAGTACTTTTTGAAGTGTAGTCACTGTTGTAATGTGGGATACACAACAGCCAATTTGTACACAGCAAGATCCCACAAACAGCAATTTGATAATGATCAGATCATCTGTTTTAGTGATGTTGGAGTACTCCCCTGCTCTTCTTTGAAAAGTGCCATGGGATGTGTCACATCCACCTGAGAGGGCAGACGGTTTAAGGTTTCATTCGAAAGACGGCCCCTTCAACAGTGCAGCACTCCCTCAGTACTGGCACTGGGAGTGTCGGCCTGGATTTTATACTCAGGTCTCTGGAATGGGGCTTCAACCCACGACATTCTGACTCAGAGGCGAGAGTGTTTGAGCCATGGTCGAATACGTCAATGTCACAACACCACGCCAACACTGACAATAAATGACCTTATGCAAGAAAACAAATAGCCCATGCATTTCTGTAATTAGGCATTGCTGTGTACATGCACCGTCACCGAGGGGCAGCGTGCACGTGAACGCACCGTCGCCGAGGGGCAGCGAGCACGCACCGTCGCCGAGGGGCAGCGTGCACACGTACACCGTCACCGAGGGACAGTACTCACACGTACACCGTCGCCGAGGGACAGTACTCACACGTACACCGTCGCCGAGGGACAGTACTCACACGTACACCGTCGCCGAGGGACAGTACTCACACGTACACCGTCGCAAAGGGACAGTACTCACACGTACACCGTCGCAGAGGGACAGTACTCACACGTACACCGTCACCGAGGGACAGTACTCACACGTACACCGTCACCGAGGGACAGTACTCACACGTACACCGTCACCGAGGGACAGTACTCACACGTACACCGTCACCGAGGGACAGTACTCACACGTACACCGTCACCGAGGGACAGTACTCACACGTACACCGTCACCGAGGGACAGTACTCACACGTACACCGTCACCGAGGGACAGTACTCACACGTACACCGTCACCGAGGGACAGTACTCACACGTACACCGTCACCGAGGGACAGTACTCACACGTACACCGTCACCGAGGGACAGTACTCACACGTACACCGTCACCGAGGGACAGTACTCACACGTACACCGTCACCGAGGGACAGTACTCACACGTACACCGTCACCGAGGGACAGTACTCACACGTACACCGTCACCGAGGGACAGTACTCACACGTACACCGTCACCGAGGGACAGTACTCACACGTACACCGTCACCGAGGGACAGTACTCACACGTACACCGTCACCGAGGGACAGTACTCACACGTACACCGTCACCGAGGGACAGTACTCACACGTACACCGTCACCGAGGGACAGTACTCACACGTACACCGTCACCGAGGGACAGTACTCACACGTACACCGTCACCGAGGGACAGTACTCACACGTACACCGTCACCGAGGGACAGTACTCACACGTACACCGTCACCGAGGGACAGTACTCACACGTACACCGTCACCGAGGGACAGTACTCACACGTACACCGTCACCGAGGGACAGTACTCACACGTACACCGTCACCGAGGGACAGTACTCACACGTACACCGTCACCGAGGGACAGTACTCACACGTACACCGTCACCGAGGGACAGTACTCACACGTACACCGTCACCGAGGGACAGTACTCACACGTACACCGTCACCGAGGGACAGTACTCACACGTACACCGTCACCGAGGGACAGTACTCACACGTACACCGTCACCGAGGGACAGTACTCACACGTACACCGTCACCGAGGGGACAGTACTCACACGTACACCGTCACCGAGGGACAGTACTCACACGTACACCGTCACCGAGGGACAGTACTCACACGTACACCGTCACCGAGGGACAGTACTCACACGTACACCGTCACCGAGGGACAGTACTCACACGTACACCGTCACCGAGGGACAGTACTCACACGTACACCGTCACCGAGGGACAGTACTCACACGTACACCGTCACCGAGGGACAGTACTCACACGTACACCGTCACCGAGGGACAGTACTCACACGTACACCGTCACCGAGGGACAGTACTCACACGTACACCGTCACCGAGGGACAGTACTCACACGTACACCGTCACCGAGGGACAGTACTCACACGTACACCGTCACCGAGGGACAGTACTCACACGTACACCGTCACCGAGGGACAGTACTCACACGTACACCGTCACCGAGGGACAGTACTCACACGTACACCGTCACCGAGGGACAGTACTCACACGTACACCGTCACCGAGGGACAGTACTCACACGTACACCGTCACCGAGGGACAGTACTCACACGTACACCGTCACCGAGGGACAGTACTCACACGTACACCGTCACCGAGGGACAGTACTCACACGTACACCGTCACCGAGGGACAGTACTCACACGTACACCGTCACCGAGGGACAGTACTCACACGTACACCGTCACCGAGGGACAGTACTCACACGTACACCGTCACCGAGGGACAGTACTCACACGTACACCGTCACCGAGGGACAGTACTCACACGTACACCGTCACCGAGGGACAGTACTCACACGTACACCGTCACCGAGGGACAGTACTCACACGTACACCGTCACCGAGGGACAGTACTCACACGTACACCGTCACCGAGGGACAGTACTCACACGTACACCGTCACCGAGGGACAGTACTCACACGTACACCGTCACCGAGGGACAGTACTCACACGTACACCGTCACCGAGGGACAGTACTCACACGTACACCGTCACCGAGGGACAGTACTCACACGTACACCGTCACCGAGGGACAGTACTCACACGTACACCGTCACCGAGGGACAGTACTCACACGTACACCGTCACCGAGGGACAGTACTCACACGTACACCGTCACCGAGGGACAGTACTCACACGTACACCGTCACCGAGGGACAGTACTCACACGTACACCGTCACCGAGGGACAGTACTCACACGTACACCGTCACCGAGGGACAGTACTCACACGTACACCGTCACCGAGGGACAGTACTCACACGTACACCGTCACCGAGGGACAGTACTCACACGTACACCGTCACCGAGGGACAGTACTCACACGTACACCGTCACCGAGGGACAGTACTCACACGTACTCCGTCACCGAGGGACAGTACTCACACGTACACTGTCACCGAGGGACAGTACTCACACGTACACCGTCACCGAGGGACAGTACTCACACGTACACCGTCACCGAGGGACAATACTCACACGTACACCGTCACCGAGGGACAATACTCACACGTACACTGTCACCGAGGGACAGTACTCACACGTACACCGTCACCGAGGGACAATACTCACACGTACACTGTCACCGAGGGACAGTACTCACACATGCAATCTTCAGCAAGTGCCAAAGCTCCTTCTGCCGTTTCTCCTGCAGCTTCATCACCAGCTTTTCATCCTCACTCATCTGTTCGAGCACTCTCTCCAGCTGGGGGAGCAGCTCGATCACCTTCTGCTTACAGGCCAGAGTTTTACTGCATGAGAACACAACACACACACATTGTGAGATCAGGAGACAACCCACTCTGTTTCACAACAAGCATTCGGATGAGCAAATATGAACATTCACCACCTCAGGAATAAACCATCGCTCCACACAGCTCGTTTCCTGGCCACACACGTCCCTTTCTCCGATTGTCCACTCAACTCATTAATTGTCCATTCCTAGTTACCCTGGTGAAGGCCCACCGCCATCTTAAGGGCAACTGGGAATGGGCAATAAACACCAGCCTTGCCAGTGATGCCCACATCTCAAGAATGAATAATACAAAAAATCCTTCTCTTCTCCATGGTGCTGTCTCTCACTGTGGGCCTTGTTTCACTTCAGCTCATTTCATTTCCCTAATGTCAGCGGCATTTGAGGTTAAGGACCACGGCCGCACACAACCAGGGCTTAGAACAGTAGGAGAAAGCACAAGGTCAGTGGAGACCAAGCCTAGGATGGAATAGAGTAAAGCTCCCTCTACACTGTCCCATCAAACACTCCCAGGGCAGATACAGGGTTAGATACAGAGTAAAGCTCCCTCTACACTGTCCCATCAAACACTCCCAGGGCAGGTACAGCATGGGTTAGACACAGAGTAAAGCTCCCTCTACACTGTCCCATCAAACACTCCCAGGGCAGGTACAGCACAGGTTAGATACAGAGTAAAGCTCCCTCTACACTGTCCCATCAAACACTCCCAGGGCAGGTACAGCACAGGTTAGATACAGAGTAAAGCTCCCTCTACACTGTCCCATCAAACACTCCCAGGGCAGGTACAGGGTTAGATACAGAGTAAAGCTCCCTCTGCACTGTCCCATCAAACACTCCCAGGCCAGGTACAGCATGGGTTAGATACAGAGTAAAGCTCCCTCTCTACACTGTCCTACAAGGTGTCTTTTCCCCACTGTGGTCCTCTGTATGAGATTACCAGTTAATGTTGAATGGTACATTGTTCCCAAGCCAGGGTGTTTTTTTGAGGGGGGTGACTAGGCGTGTGGATGAGGGTAACGCAGTGGATGTGGTATACATGGATTTCAGTAAGGCCTTCGATAAAGTCCCGCACAGGAGACTGGTCAAGAAGGTACAAGCCCATGGAATCCAGGGTGCCTTTGCACTTTGGATACAAAACTGGCTTCGTGGCAGAAGGCAGAGGGTGATGGTCGAAGGTTGTTTGTGACTGGAAGCCTGTGGCCAGTGGGGTACCACAGGGATCGGTGCTGGGTCCCTTGCTGTTTGTGGTCTACATTAACAACTTGGATATGAATGTAAAAGGTCATGATCAGTAAGTTCGCTGATGATACAAAAATTGGTAGGGTGGTAAATAGCGAGGAGGATAGCCTCAGTCTGCAGGACGATATAGATGGTTGGTCAGATGGGCGGAACAGTGGCAAATGGAATTTAACCCGGAAAAGTGCAAGGTGATGCACTTTGGAGGGACTAACAAGGCAAGGGAATACACAATGAATGGGAGGACCCTAGGCAAGACAGAGGGTCAGAGGGATCTTGGTGTGCAAGTTCACAGATCCCTAAAGGCGGCGGAACAGGTAGATAAGGTGGTAAAGAAGGCATATGGGATACTTGCCTTTATTAGCCGAGGCATAGAATATAAGAGCAAGGAGGTTATGATGGAGCTGTATAAAACACTGGTTAGGCCACAGCTGGAGCACTGTGTGCAGTTCTGGTCACCACACTACAGGAAGGATGTGATCGCTTTGGAGAGGGTGCAGAGGAGATTCACCAGGATGTTACCAGGGCTGGAGCGCTTCAGCTATGAAGAGAGACTGGGAAGATTGGGTTTGTTTTCCTTGGAGCAGAGGAGGCTGAGGGGGGACATGATTGAGGTGTACAAAATTATGAGGGGCACAGATAGGATGGATATTAAGGAGCTTTTCCCCTTCGTTGAGGGTTCTATAACAAGGGGGCATAGATTCAAGGTAAAAGGCGGGAGGTTTAGAGGGGATTTGAGAAAGAACTTTTTCACCCAGAGGTTGGTTGGAGTCTGGAACTCACTGCCTGAGAGGGTTGTGGAGGCAGAAACCCTCACAACATTCAAGAAGCATTTGGATGAGCACTTGAAATGCCATAGCATACAAGGCTATACGGACCAAATGCTGGAATATGGGATTAGAGTAGACAGGGCTTGATGGCCGGCGCGGACACGATGGGCCGAAGGGCCTCTATCCGTGCTGTATGACTCTATGACCAGATGTTAGTCACTCAGTTGCCAGTTGCTGGGTCGTGCACGAATGTCATGAGCCCGGCTGCAGTAAGTGACCTCCAGCCTTCTGCTGCTTTGTGGAGATGGCGGCCCTCTGCACTGCACCTCTCCCCTTGTGTTGTTACACAGGAGACATGAGGTACTGGAACAAAAGCCCATCCACTGGAAAAGGGGAAAGAGAACGGTACTTTTTATTATTTGTTCTTGGGATGTGGGCAGTATTTTTGGCCTATTCCCTAATTGTACAGAAGGCATTAAGAGTCAACTACATCGTGTGGGACTCGAGTCACGTGGGGGCCAGACTCCGTTTGAGGAGCTGGTCCTTTCCCTGAAGGACATTTGTGAACCGGTTGTTCTTTTACGACAATCTGGAAGCTTCCACAATCTTTTCTGGTCCCAACCCCGCAGATGACCATTTCATTGAGTCCAATTTGGGAACCTGCCCTGGTGGGATTTGAACTCTCAGCCTCGAGGCCCGCCCGCCCCGGGGACCCCCGGGCCCCCCGCCCCGGGCCCCCCGGTCCCCCCCACCCCGGGACCCCCGCCCCCCGGGACCCCCGCCCCGGGCCCCCCCGCGGCCCACCCCGCCGCCGGGCCCCCCGGGGCCACCCGACCCCGTGTCGCTGGACTTTACAGTTGATGGACTGCACCGTCCCCGGGGAGGTACCTGAGGTGGGTGTAGATGTCCTTCACCTTCTTGTCGAAACTCTGCAGAGTTTGTAAGAGGATGCGCACCATCTCCTGACTGTCCCCACTGGTCCGCTGATCTACAGAAACAAACACATTGTGTTAACTCACCCAACCACCGGTCCTCATCCTCCAGGTACATCACTTCCTTCCCTCGTCCCCAAGGTGCTGCTTCTTGATGGGGAGAAACCTCTAATACCCAGAGAGGGGAGGGGGAGGGAAGGGTTGGGGAGGATTTGGGGAGGGGGGGAGGGGAGGATTTGGGGAGGGGCGGGTAAAGTAAACACAGAAATAAAACTGTAGATGGAAACTGAAAGTTCACAGTTGCTTCAACAGCATCTTCCGAGAGAGGGAGCATTTCCCTCTCAGTTGTGGATGCTCCCACCCTGAACCTGTTAACACGTCTCCTCTCTTTCCAAGGGCTGACTGGCCTGCAGACTGTTTCCAGCACTTTCTGTCCCTATTTCCGATTTCCGTTGTTTGCTTTATGAACGAAGCCTTGTTCGTACCTCTTGGCCTTTCCCTGAGTTTACGATACAACTCCATCGCAGCATCCTCCCTAGGAACAAACCATCAGCTCAGATTAGTAAAACCACACGGTGAAAATATCCCAACAGAGTCTGACCGTGAGGAAACCTCAAAAGTGCTCCTCACTCTGAGTTGGTCCCATCACAAACCCAATCAGTAATGGGGACAGACTACCCTACAACAGACAGATAATCAGTAATGGGGACAGACTACCCTACAACAGACAGATAATCAGTAATGGGGACAGACTACCCTACAACAGACAGATAATCAGTAATGGGGACAGACTACCCTACAACAGACAGATAATCAGTAATGGGGACAGACTACCCTACAACACACAGATAATCAGTAATGGGGACAGACTACCCTACAACAGACAGATAATCAGTAATGGGGACAGACTACCCTACAACAGACAGATAATCAGTAATGGGGACAGACTACCCTACAACAGACAGATAATCAGTAATGGGGACAGACTACCCTACAACAGACAGATAATCAGTAATGGGGACAGACTACCCTACAACAGACATAATCAGTAATGGAGACAGACTACCATACAACAGACACATATAATCAGTAATGGGGACAGACTACCCTACAACAGACACATATAATCAGTAATGGGGACAGACTACCCTACAACAGACAGATAATCAGTAATGGGGACAGACTACCCTACAACAGACAGATAATCAGTAATGGAGACAGACTACCCTGCAAACAGACACAGATAATCAGTAATGGGGACTGACTACCCTACAACACACAGATAATCAGTAATGGGGACAGACTACCCTACAACACACAGATAATTAGTAATGGGGACAGACTACCCTACAACACACAGATAATCAGTAATGGGGACAGACTACCCTACAACAGACACAGATAATCAGTAATGGGGACAGACTACCCTACAACACACAGATAATCAGTAATGGGGACAGACTACCCTACAACAGACAGATAATCAGTAATGGGGACAGACTACCCTACAACAGACAGATAATCAGTAATGGGGACAGACTACCCTACAACACACAGATAATCAGTAATGGAGACAGACTACCCTGCAACAGACACAGATAATCAGTAATGGGGACAGACTACCCA
>NW_027139884.1:0-81672 GCF_035084215.1 Heptranchias perlo | reverse complement strand
TGTCTCTCTCTCTCTCTCTCTCCCCCCAGTCTCTCTCTCTCTCTCTCTCCCCCCAGTCTCTCTCTCTCTCTCTCTCTCCCCCCAGTCTCTCTCTCTCTCTCTCTCTCCCCCCAGTCTCTCTCTCCCCCCAGTCTCTCTCTCCCCCCAGTCTCTCTCTCTCTCCCCCCCAGTCTCTCTCTCTCTCTCTCTCTCTCCCCCCAGTCTCTCTCTCTCTCTCTCTCTCTCCCCCCAGTCTCTCTCTCTCTCTCTCTCTCTCTCCCCCCAGTCTCTCTCTCTCTCTCTCTCTCCCCCCAGTCAATAACTGGGCCTATTCCTCGGCCCTCTGTCGCCGCTCCGCCGCCTGTGCCCTGCTCGGGCCTGATCTGTCCGGCCGCCCCTACCTGACCAGGTCGCGGTATCCGAGGAATGAGAACACGAGGAGGAGCGGGTCTGAGGGCAGGAGCTCCACCGACAGCTCGGCCTCCGCCGCCATCGTCCGACTGGGCCGCGGCTCAGCCGCCCTCCCGCCGGGCCTGAACCCACCCCGTCACAGGGCCCCGCCCCCTGACACAGGGCCCGCCCCCTAGACACAGAGCCCGCCCCCTGACACAGGGCCCCGCCCCCTGACACAGAGCCCGCCCCCTGACACAGGGCCCCGCCCCCTGACACAGAGCCCCGCCCCCTGACACAGGGCCCGCCCCCTAACCACAGAGCCCGCCCCCTGACACAGGGCCCCGCCCCCTATCCACAGAGCCCGCCCCCTGACACAGGGCCCCGCCCCCTGACACAGAGCCCGCCCCCTGACACAGAGCCCGCCCCCTGACCACAGAGCCCGCCCCCTGACACAGGGCCCGCCCCTAGACACAGAGCCCGCCCCTGACCACAGAGCCCGCCCCCTAGACACAGAGCCCGCCCCCTGACACAGAGCCCGCCCCCTGACACAGAGCCCGCCCCTGACCACAGAGCCCGCCCCCTGACACAGGGCCCGCCGCCTGACACAGGGCCCCGCCCCCTAGACACAGAGCCCCGCCCCCTGACACAGAGCCCGCCCCCTAGACACAGAGCCCGCCCCCTGACACAGGGCCCGCCGCCTGACACAGGGCCCCGCCCCTAGACACAGAGCCCGCCCCCTGACACAGGGCCCCGCCCCTAGACACAGAGCCCGCCCCCTGACACAGGGCCCCGCCCCTGACACAGAGCCCGCCCCCTGACACAGAGCCCGCCCCCTAACCACAGGGCCCCGCCCCCTGACACAGAGCCCGCCCCCTGACACAGAGCCCCGCCCCCTAACCACAGGGCCCCGCCCCCTGACACAGAGCCCGCCCCCTGACACAGAGCCCCGCCCCCTAACCACAGGGCCCCGCCCCCTGACACAGAGCCCGCCCCCTAACCACAGGGCCCCGCCCCCTGACACAGGGCCCCGCCCCCTGACACAGAGCCCCGCCCCCTAACCACAGGGCCCCGCCCCCTGACACAGAGCCCGCCCCCTGACACAGAGCCCGCCCCCTAACCACAGGGCCCCGCCCCCTGACACAGAGCCCGCCCCCTGACACAGAGCCCCGCCCCCTAACCACAGGGCCCCGCCCCCTGACACAGAGCCCGCCCCCTGACACAGAGCCCCGCCCCCTAACCACAGGGCCCCGCCCCCTGACACAGAGCCCGCCCCCTGACACAGAGCCCCGCCCCCTAACCACAGGGCCCCGCCCCCTGACACAGAGCCCGCCCCCTAACCACAGGGCCCCGCCCCCTGACACAGGGCCCCGCCCCCTGACACAGAGCCCCGCCCCCTAACCACAGGGCCCCGCCCCCTAACCACAGGGCCCCGCCCCCTGACACAGAGCCTGCCCCCTAACCACAGAGCCCGCCCCCTGAGACAGGGCCCCGCCCCCTAACCACAGAGCCCGCCCCCTGACACAGGGCCCCGCCCCCTAACCACAGAGCCCGCCCCCTGAGACAGGGCCCCGCCCCCTAACCACAGAGCCCGCCCCCTGACACAGGGCCCGCCCCCTAACCACAGGGCCCGCCCCCTAACCACAGAGCCCGCCCCCTGAGACAGGGCCCCGCCCCCTAACCACAGGGCCCGCCCCCTAACCACAGGGCCCGCCCCCTGACACAGGGCCCCGCCCCCTAACCACAGAGCCCGCCCCCTGAGACAGGGCCCCGCACCCCAACCACAGAGCCCGCCCCCTGACACAGGGCCCCGCCCCCTAACCACAGAGCCCGCCCCCTAACCACAGAGCCCGCCCCCTGACACAGGGCCCCGCCCCCTAACCACAGAGCCCGCCCCCTGACACAGGGCCCCGCCCCCTAACCACAGGGCCCCGCCCCCTGACACAGGGCCCCGCCCCCTAACCACAGAGCCCGCCCCCTGACACAGGGCCCCGCCCCCTAACCACAGGGCCCCGCCCCCTGACACAGGGCCCCGCCCCCCACTCTCGGTCTTTCTCCCTGTGATGAGTTGACTCTGACTGTGTCTCACTCTCTCTCTACTCTCGGTCTTTCTCCCTGTGATGGGTTCACTCTGACTCTGTCTCACTCTCTCTCCACTCTCGGTCTTTCTCCCTGTGATGGGTTCACTCTGACTGTGTCTCACTCTCTCTCTCCTCTCGGTCTTTCTCGCTGTGATGAGTTCACTCTGACTGTGTCTCACTCTCTCTCCACTCTCGGTCTTTCTCGCTGTGATGAGTTCACTCTGACTGTGTCTCACTCTCTCTCCACTCTCGGTCTTTCTCCCTGTGATGGGTTCACTCTGACTGTGTCTCTCTCTCTCTCTGCTCTCGGTCTTTCTCCCTGTGATGGGTTCACTCTGACTGTGTCTCACTCTCTCTCTACTCTCGGTCTTTCTCCCTGTGATGGGTTCACTCTGACTGTGTCTCACTCTCTCTCTACTCTCGGTCTTTCTCCCTGTGATGGGTTCACTCTGACTGTGTCTCACTCTCTCTCCACTCTCGGTCTTTCTCCCTGTGATGGGTTCACTCTGACTGTGTCTCACTCTCTCTCCACTCTCTGTCTTTCTCCCTGTGATGGGTTCACTCTGACTGTGTCTCACTCTCTCTCCACTCTCGGTCTTTCTCCCTGTGATGAGTTCACTCTGACTGTGTCTCACTCTCTCTCCACTCTCGGTCTTTCTCCCTGTGATGAGTTCACTCTGACTGTGTCTCACTCTCTCTCCACTCTCGGTCTTTCTCCCTGTGATGAGTTCACTCTGACTGTGTCTCACTCTCTCTCTACTCTCGGTCTTTCTCCCTGTGATGAGTTCACTCTGACTGTGTCTCACTCTCTCTCTACTCTCGGTCTTTCTCCCTGTGATGAGTTCACTCTGACTGTGTCTCACTCTCTCTCCACTCTCGGTCTTTCTCCCTGTGATGGGTTCACTCTGACTGTGTCTCACTCTCGCTCTGCTCTCGGTCTTTCTCCCTGTGATGGGTTCACTCTGACTGTGTCTCACTCTCTCTCCTCTCTCGGTCTTTCTCCCTGTGATGAGTTCACTCTGACTGTGTCTCACTCTCTCTCGACTCTCGGTCTTTCTCCCTGTGATGGGTTCACTCTGACTGTGTCTCACTCTCGCTCTACTCTCGGTCTTTCTGCCTGTGATGCGTTCACTCTGACTGTGTCTCACTCTCTCTCCACTCTCGGTCTTTCTCCCTGTGATGGGTTCACTCTGACTGTGTCTCACTCTCTCTCCTCTCTCGGTCTTTCTCCCTGTGATGAGTTCACTCTGACTGTGTCTCACTCTCTCTCCACTCTCGGTCTTTCTGCCTGTGATGGGTTCACTCTGACTGTGTCTCACTCTCTCTCCACTCTCGGTCTTTCTCCCTGTGATGGGTTCACTCTGACTGTGTCTCACTCTCTCTCCTCTCTCGGTCTTTCTCCCTGTGATGAGTTCACTCTGACTGTGTCTCACTCTCTCTCGACTCTCGGTCTTTCTCCCTGTGATGGGTTCACTCTGACTGTGTCTCACTCTCGCTCTACTCTCGGTCTTTCTGCCTGTGATGCGTTCACTCTGACTGTGTCTCACTCTCTCTCCACTCTCGGTCTTTCTCCCTGTGATGAGTTCACTCTGACTATGTCTCACTCTCTCTCTACTCTCGGTCTTTATCCCTGTGATGGGTTCACTCTGACTGTGTCTCACTCTCGCTCTACTCTCGGTCTTTCTCCCTGTGATGGGTTTACTCTGACTGTGTCTCACTCTCTCTCTACTCTCGGTCTTTCTCCCTGTGATGGGTTCACTCTGACTGTGTCTCACTCTCTCTCCACTCTCGGTCTTTCTCCCTGTGATGGGTTCACTCTGACTGTGTCTCACTCTCTCTCTACTCTCGGTCTTTCTCCCTGTGATGGGTTCACTCTGACTGTGTCTCACTCTCTCTCTACTCTCGGTCTTTCTCCCTGTGATGAGTTCACTCTGACTGTGTCTCACTCTCTCTCCACTCTCGGTCTTTCTCCCTGTGATGAGTTCACTCTGACTGTGTCTCACTCTCTCTCTACTCTCAGGCTTTCTCCCTGTGATGGGTTCACTCTGACTGTGTCTCACTCTCTCTCCACTCTCGGTCTTTCTCCCTGTGATGAGTTCACTCTGACTGTGTCTCACTCTCTCTCCACTCTCGGTCTTTCTCCCTGTGATGGGTTCACTCTGACTGTGTCTCACTGTCTCTCCACTCTCGGTCTTTCTCCCTGTGATGGGTTCACTCTGACTGTGTCTCACTCTCGCTCTACTCTCGGTCTTTCTCCCTGTGATGGGTTCACTCTGACTGTGTCTCTCTCTCTCTCCACTCTCGGTCTTTCTCCCTGTGATGGGTTCACTCTGACTGTGTCTCACTCTCTCTCCACTCTCGGTCTTTCTCCCTGTGATGAGTTCACTCTGACTGTGTCTCACTCTCTCTCCACTCTCGGTCTTTCTCCCTGTGATGAGTTCACTCTGACTGTGTCTCACTCTCTCTCCACTCTCGGTCTTTCTCCCTGTGATGAGTTCACTCTGACTGTGTCTCACTCTCTCTCCACTCTCGGTCTTTCTCCCTGTGATGGGTTCACTCTGACTGTGTCTCACTCTCTCTCCACTCTCGGTCTTTCTCCCTGTGATGGGTTCACTCTGACTGTGTCTCACTCTCTCTCTACTCTCGGTCTTTCTCCCTGTGATGGGTTCACTCTGACTGTGTCTCACTCTCTCTCTACTCTCGGTCTTTCTCCCTGTGATGAGTTCACTCTGACTGTGTCTCACTCTCTCTCCACTCTCGGACTTTCTCCCTGTGATGAGTTCACTCTGACTGTGTCTCACTCTCTCTCTACTCTCAGGCTTTCTCCCTGTGATGGGTTCACTCTGACTGTGTCTCACTCTCTCTCCACTCTCAGTCTTTCTGCCTGTGATGGGTTCACTCTGACTGTGTCTCACTCTCTCTCCACTCTCGGTCTTTCTCCCTGTGATGAGTTCACTCTGACTGTGTCTCACTCTCTCTCCACTCTCGGTCTTTCTCCCTGTGATGGGTTCACTCTGACTGTGTCTCACTGTCTCTCCACTCTCGGTCTTTCTCCCTGTGATGGGTTCACTCTGACTGTGTCTCTCTCTCTCTCCACTCTCGGTCTTTCTCCCTGTGATGGGTTCACTCTGACTGTGTCTCACTCTCTCTCCACTCTCGGTCTTTCTCCCTGTGATGAGTTCACTCTGACTGTATCTCACTCTCGCTCGACTCTCGGTCTTTTTCCCTGTGATGAGTTCACTCTGACTGTGTCTCACTCTCTCTATACTCTCGGTCTTTCTCCCTGTGATGGGTTTACTCTGACTGTGTCTCACTCTCTCTTTACTCTCGGTCTTTCTCCCTGTGATGAGTTCACTCTGACTGTGTCTCACTCTCTCTCTGCTCTCGGTCTTTCTCCCTGTGATGGGTTCACTCTGACTGTGTCCCACTCTCTCTCTGCTCTCGGTCTTTCTCCCTGTGATGGGTTCACTCTGACTGTGTCTCACTCTCTCTCTACTCTCGGTCTTTCTCCCTGTGATGAGTTCACTCTGACTGTGTCTCACTCTCTCTCTGCTCTCGGTCTTTCTCCCTGTGATGCGTTCACTCTGACTGTGTCTCACTCTCTCTCTACTCTCGGTCTTTCTCCCTGTGATGGGTTCACTCTGACTGTGTCTCACTCTCTCTCTACTCTCGGTCTTTCTCCCTGTGATGGGTTCACTCTGACTGTGTCTCACTCTCGCTCTGCTCTCGGTCTTTCTCCCTGTGATGGGTTCACTCTGACTGTGTCTCACTCTCTCTCTACTCTCGGTCTTTCTCCCTGTGATGGGTTCACTCTGACTGTGTCTCACTCTCTCTCTACTCTCGGTCTTTCTCCCTGTGATGGGTTCACTCTGACTGTGTCTCACTCTCGCTCTGCTCTCGGTCTTTCTCCCTGTGATGGGTTCACTCTGACTGTGTCTCACTCTCTCTCCTCTCTCGGTCTTTCTCCCTGTGATCGGTTCACTCTGACTGTGTCTCACTTTCTCTCTACTCTCGGTCTTTCTCCCTGTGATGGGTTCACTCTGACTGTGTCTCACTCTCTCTCCACTCTCGGTCTTTCTCCCTGTGATGAGTTAACTCTGACTGTGTCTCACTCTCTCTCCACTCTCTGTCTTTCTCCCTGTGATGGGTTCACTCTGACTGTGTGTCACTGTCTCTCCACTCTCGGTCTTTCTCCCTGTGATGGGTTCACTCTGACTGTGTCTCACTCTCGCTCGACTCTCGGTCTTTCTCCCTGTGATGGGTTCACTCTGACTGTGTCTCTCTCTCTCTCCACTCTCGGTCTTTCTCCCTGTGATGGGTTCACTCTGACTGTGTCTCACTCTCTCTCCACTCTCGGTCTTTCTCCCTGTGATGAGTTCACTCTGACTGTATCTCACTCTCGCTCGACTGTCGGTCTTTTTCCCTGTGATGAGTTCACTCTGACTGTGTCTCACTCTCTCTATACTCTCGGTCTTTCTCCCTGTGATGGGTTTACTCTGACTGTGTCTCACTCTCTCTCTACTCTCGGTCTTTCTCCCTGTGATGAGTTCACTCTGACTGTGTCTCACTCTCTCTCTGCTCTCGGTCTTTCTCCCTGTGATGGGTTCACTCTGACTGTGTCGCACTCTCTCTCTGCTCTCGGTCTTTCTCCCTGTGATGAGTTCACTCTGACTGTGTCTCACTCTCTCTCTACTCTCGGTCTTTCTCCCTGTGATGGGTTAACTCTGACTGTGTCTCACTCTCTCTCTACTCTCGGTCTTTCTCCCTGTGATGAGTTCACTCTGAATGTGTCTCACTCTCTCTCCACTCTCGGTCTTTCTCCCTGTGATGGGTTCACTCTGACTGTGTCTCACTATCTCTCGAATCTCGGTCTTTCTCCCTGTGATGGGTTCACTCTGACTGTGTCTCACTCTCTCTCTACTCTCGGTCTTTCTCCCTGTGATGGGTTCACTCTGACTGTGTCTCACTCTCTCGCTACTCTCGGTCTTTCTCCCTGTGATGGGTTCACTCTGACTGTGTCTCACTCTCTCTCTACTCTCGGTCTTTCTCCCTGTGATGAGTTCACTCTGACTGTGTCTCACTCTCTCTCTACTCTCGGTCTTTCTCCCTGTGATGAGTTCACTCTGACTGTGTCTCACTCTCGCTCTGCTCTCGATCTTTCTCCCTGTGATGGGTTCACTCTGACTGTGTCTCACTCTCTCTCTACTCTCGGTCTTTCTCCCTGTGATTGGTTCACTCTGACTGTGTCTCACTCTCGCTCTAATCTCGGTCTTTCTGCCTGTGATGCGTTCACTCTGACTGTGTCTCACTCTCTCTCCACTCTCGGTCTTTCTCCCTGTGATGAGTTCACTCTGACTGTGTCTCACTCTCTCTCTACTCTCGGTCTTTCTCCCTGTGATGAGTTCACTCTGACTGTGTCTCACTCTCTCTCCACTCTCGGTCTTTCTCCCTGTGATGAGTTCACTCTGACTGTGTATCACTCTCTCTCCACTCTCGGTCTTTCTCCCTGTGATGAGTTCACTCTGACTGTGTCTCACTCTCTCTCCACTCTCGGTCTTTCTCCCTGTGATGAGTTCACTCTGACTGTGTCTCACTCTCTCTCCACTCTCCGTCTTTCTCCCTGTGATGGGTTCACTCTGACTGTGTCTCACTCTCTCTCCACTCTCGGTCTTTCTCCCTGTGATGGGTTCACTCTGACTGTGTCTCACTCTCGCTCTACTCTCAGTCTTTCTGCCTGTGTTGGGTTCACTCTGACTGTGTCTCACTCTCGCTCTACTCTCGGTCTTTCTCCCTGTGATGAGTTCACTCTGACTGTGTCTCACTCTCTCTCCACTCTCAGTCTTTCTCCCTGTGATGGGTTCACTCTGACTGTGTCTCACTCTCTCTCCACTCTCGGTCTTTCTCCCTGTGATGGGTTCACTCTGACTGTGTCTCACTCTCGCTCTACTCTCAGTCTTTCTGCCTGTGTTGGGTTCACTCTGACTGTGTCTCACTCTCGCTCTACTCTCGGTCTTTCTCCCTGTGATGGGTTCACTCTGACTGTGTCTCACTCTCTCTCCACTCTCGGTCTTTCTCCCTGTGATGGGTTCACTCTGACTGTGTCTCACTCTCTCTCTACTCTCGGTCTTTCTCCCTGTGATGGGTTCACTCTGACTGTGTCTCACTCTCTCTCTACTCTCCGTCTATCTGCCTGTGATGCTTTCACTCTGACTGTGTCTCACTCTCTCTCCACTCTCGGTCTTTCTCCCTGTGATGAGTTCACTCTGACTGTGTCTCACTCTCGCTCTACTCTTGGTCTTTCTCCCTGTGATGAGTTCACTCTGACTGTGTCTCACTCTCTCTCTACTCTCGGTCTTTCTCCCTGTGATGAGTTCATTCTGACTGTGTCTCACTCTCTCTCCACTCTCGGTCTTTCTCCCTGTGATGGGTTCACTCTGACTGTGTCTCACTCTCTCTCTACTCTTGGTCTTTCTCCCTGTGATGGGTTCACTCTGACTGTGTCTCACTCTGGCTCTAATCTCGGGCTTTCTCCCTGTGATGAGTTGACTCTGACTGTGTCTCACTCTCTCTCTACTCTCGGTCTTTCTCCCTGTGATGGGTTCACTCTGACTGTGTCTCACTCTCTCTCCACTCTCGGTCTTTCTCCCTGTGATGGGTTCACTCTGACTGTGTCTCACTCTCTCTCTACTCTCGGTCTTTCTCCCTCTGATGGGTTCACTCTGACTGTGTCTCACTCTCTCTCTACTCTCGGTCTTTCTCCCTGTGATGGGTTCACTCTGACTGTGTCTCACTCACTCGCCACTCTCGGTCTTTCTCCCTGTGATGGGTTCACTCTGACTGTGTCTCACTCTCTCTCCACTCTCGGTCTTTCTCCCTGTGATGGGTTCACTCTGACTGTGTCTCACTCTCTCTCCACTCTCGGTCTTTCTCCCTGTGATGAGTTCACTCTGACTGTGTCTCACTCTCTCTCTACTCTCGGTCTTTCTCCCTGTGATGGGTTCACTCTGACTGTGTCTCACTCTTACTCCACTCTCGGTCTTTCTCCCTGTGATGAGTTCACTCTCACTGTGTCTCACTCTCTCTCGACTCTCAGGCTTTCTGCCTGTGATGCATTTGCTCTGACTGTGTCTCACTATCTCTCGAATCTCGGTCTTTCTCCCTGTGATGGGTTCACTCTGACTGTGTCTCACTCTCTCTCTACTCTCGGTCTTTCTCCCTGTGATGAGTTCACTCTGACTGTGTCTCACCCTCTCTCTGCTCTCGGTCTTTCTCCCTGTGATGGGTTCACTCTGACTGTGTCTCACTCTCTCTCTGCTCTCAGTCTTTCTCCCTGTGATGAGTTCACTCTGACTGTGTCTCACTCTCTCTCTACTCTCGGTCTTTCTCCCTGTGATGAGTTCACTCTGACTGTGTCTCACTTTCTCATTACTCTCGGTCTTTCTCCCTGTGATGGGTTCACTCTGACTGTGTCTCACTCTCTCTCCACTCTCGGTCTTTCTCCCTGTGATGGGTTCACTCTGACTGTGTCTCACTCTCTCTCCACTCTCGGTCTTTCTCCCTGTGATGAGTTCACTCTGACTGTGTCTCACTCTCGCTCGACTCTCGGTCTTTCTCCCTGTGATGAGTTCACTCTGACTGTGTCTCACTCTCTCTCTGCTCTCTGTCTTTCTCCCTGTGATGGGTTCACTCTGACTGTGTCTCACTCTCTCTCTACTCTCGGTCTTTCTCCCTGTGATGAGTTCACTCTGACTGTGTCTCACTCTCTCTCGAATCTCGGTCTTTCTCCCTGTGATGGGTTCACTCTGACTGTGTCTCACTCTCGCTCTACTCTCGGTCTTTCTCCCTGTGATGAGTTCACTCTGACTGTGTCTCACTCTCTCTCTACTCTCGGTCTTTCTCCCTGTGATGGGTTCACTCTGACTGTGTCTCACTCTCTCGCTACTCTCGGTCTTTCTCCCTGTGATGGGTTCACTCTGACTGTGTCTCACTCTCTCTCCACTCTCGGTCTTTCTCCCTGTGATGAGTTCACTCTGACTGTGTCTCACTCTCGCTCTACTCTCGGTCTTTCTCCCTGTGATGAGTTCACTCTGACTGTGTCTCACTCTCTCTCCACTCTCGGTCTTTCTCCCTGTGATGAGTTCACTCTGACTGTGTCTCACTCTCTCTCCACTCTCAGGCTTTCTCCCTGTGATGGGTTCACTCTGACTGTGTCTCACTCTCTCTCCACTCTCGGTCTTTCTCCCTGTGATGAGTTCACTCTGACTGTGTCTCACTCTCTGTCTACTCTCCGTCTTTCTCCCTGTGATGGGTTCACTCTGACTGTGTCTCACTCTCTCTCGACTCTCCGTCTTTCTCCCTGTGATGGGTTCACTCTGACTGTGTCTCACTCTCTCTCTACTCTCAGGCTTTCTCCCTGTGATGGGTTCACTCTGACTGTGTCTCACTCTCTCTCTACTCTCGTTCTTTCTCCCTGTGATGAGTTCACTCTGACTGTGTCTCACTCTCTCTCTACTCTCGGTCTTTCTCCCTGTGATGGGTTCACTCTGACTGTGTCTCACTCTCTCTCTGCTCTCGGTCTTTCTCCCTGTGATGAGTTCACTCTGACTGTCTCTCACTCTCGCTCTGCTCTCGGTCTTTCTCCCTGTGATGGGTTCACTCTGACTGTGTCTCACTCTCTCTCCACTCTCGGTCTTTCTCCCTGTGATGGGTTCACTCTGACTGTGTCTCACTCTCTCTCTACTCTCGGTCTTTCTCCCTGTGATGAGTTCACTCTGACTGTGTCTCACTCTCGCTCTGCTCTCGGTCTTTCTCCCTGTGATGAGTTCACTCTGACTGTGTCTCACTCTCTCTCTACTCTCGGTCTTTCTCGCTGTGATGGGTTCACTCTGACTGTGTCTCACTCTCGCTCTACTCTCGGTCTTTCTGCCTGTGATGCGTTCACTCTGACTGTGTCTCACTCTCTCTCGAATCTCGGTCTTTCTCCCTGTGATGGGTTCACTCTGACTGTGTCTCACTCTCTCTCCACTCTCGGTCTTTCTCCCTGTGATGGGTTCACTCTGACTGTGTCTCACTCTCGCTCTACTCTCGGTCTTTCTCCCTGTGATGGGTTCACTCTGACTGTGTCTCACTCTCTCTCTACTCTCCGTCTATCTGCCTGTTCTGCTTTCACTCTGACTGTGTCTCACTCTCTCACTACTCTCGGTCTTTCTGCCTGTGATGCGTTCACTCTGACTGTGTCTCACTCTCGCTCTGCTCTCGGTCTTTCTCCCTGTGATGGGTTCATTCTGACTGTGTCTGACTCTCTCTCTACTCTCGGTCTTTCTGCCTGTGATGGGTTCACTCTGACTGTGTCTCACTCTCGCTCTACTCTCGGTCTTTCTCCCTGTGATGGGTTCACTCTGACTGTGTCTCACTCTCTCTCTACTCTCCGTCTATCTGCCTGTGATGCTTTCACTCTGACTGTGTCTCACTCTCTCACTACTCTCGGTCTTTCTGCCTGTGATGCGTTCACTCTGACTGTGTCTCACTCTCGCTCTGCTCTCGGTCTTTCTCCCTGTGATGAGTTCACTCTGACTGTGTCTCACTCTCTCTCCACTCTCGGTCTTTCTCCCTGTGATGCGTTCACTCTGACTGTGTCTCACTCTCTCTCTACTCTCCGTCTATCTGCCTGTGATGCTTTCACTCTGACTGTGTCTCACTCTCTCTCCACTCTCGGTCTTTCTCCCTGTGATGAGTTCACTCTGACTGTGTCTCACTCTCGCTCTACTCTTGGTCTTTCTCCCTGTGATGAGTTCACTCTGACTGTGTCTCACTCTCTCTCCACTCTCGGTCTTTCTCCCTGTGATGGGTTCACTCTGACTGTGTCTCACTCTCTCTCTACTCTTGGTCTTTCTCCCTGTGATGGGTTCACTCTGACTGTGTCTCACTCTGGCTCTAATCTCGGGCTTTCTCCCTGTGATGAGTTGACTCTGACTGTGTCTCACTCTCTCTCTACTCTCGGTCTTTCTCCCTGTGATGGGTTCACTCTGACTGTGTCTCACTCTCTCTCCACTCTCGGTCTTTCTCCCTGTGATGGGTTCACTCTGACTGTGTCTCACTCTCTCTCTACTCTCGGTCTTTCTCCCTCTGATGGGTTCACTCTGACTGTGTCTCACTCTCTCTCTACTCTCGGTCTTTCTCCCTGTGATGGGTTCACTCTGACTGTGTCTCACTCTCTCGCCACTCTCGGTCTTTCTCCCTGTGATGGGTTCACTCTGACTGTGTCTCACTCTCTCTCCACTCTCGGTCTTTCTCTCTGTGATGGGTTCACTCTGACTGTGTCTCACTCTCTCTCTACTCTCGGTCTTTCTCCCTGTGATGGGTTCACTCTGACTGTGTCTCACTCTCTCTCCACTCTCGGTCTTTCTCCCTGTGATGAGTTCACTCTGACTGAGACTCACTCTCTCTATACTCTCGGTCTTTCTCCCTGTGATGGGTTCACTCTGACTGTGTCTCACTCTCTCTCCACTCTCGGTCTTTCTCCCTGTGATGAGTTCACTCTGACTGTGTCTCACTCTCTCTCTACTCTCGGTCTTTCTCCCTGTGATGGGTTCACTCTGACTGTGTCTCACTCTTACTCCACTCTCGGTCTTTCTCCCTGTGATGAGTTCACTCTCACTGTGTCTCACTCTCTCTCTACTCTCAGGCTTTCTGCCTGTGATGCATTTGCTCTGACTGTGTCTCACTATCTCTCGAATCTCGGTCTTTCTCCCTGTGATGGGTTCACTCTGACTGTGTCTCACTCTCTCTCTACTCTCGGTCTTTCTCCCTGTGATGGGTTCACTCTGACTGTGTCTCACTCTCTCGCTACTCTCGGTCTTTCTCCCTGTGATGGGTTCACTCTGACTGTGTCTCACTCTCTCTCTACTCTCGGTCTTTCTCCCTGTGATGGGTTCACTCTGACTGTGTCTCACTCTCTCTCTGCTCTCAGGCTTTCTCCCTGTGATGGGTTCACTCTGACTGTGTCTCACTCTCTCTCTACTCTCGGTCTTTCTCCCTGTGATGAGTTCACTCTGACTGTGTCTCACCCTCTCTCTGCTCTCGGTCTTTCTCCCTGTGATGGGTTCACTCTGACTGTGTCTCACTCTCACTCTACTCTCGGTCTTTCTCCCTGTGATGGGTTCACTCTGACTGTGTCTCACTCTCTCTCCACTCTCGGTCTTTCTCCCTGTGATGAGTTCACTCTGACTGTGTCTCACTCTCGCTCGACTCTCGGTCTTTCTCCCTGTGATGAGTTCACTCTGACTGTGTCTCACTCTCTCTCTGCTCTCTGTCTTTCTCCCTGTGATGGGTTCACTCTGACTGTGTCTCACTCTCTCTCTACTCTCGGTCTTTCTCCCTGTGATGAGTTCACTCTGACTGTGTCTCACTCTCTCTCGAATCTCGGTCTTTCTCCCTGTGATGGGTTCACTCTGACTGTGTCTCACTCTCTCTCTACTCTCGGTCTTTCTCCCTGTGATGAGTTCACTCTGACTGTGTCTCACTCTCTCTCTACTCTCGGTCTTTCTCCCTGTGATGGGTTCACTCTGACTGTGTCTCACTCTCTCGCTACTCTCGGTCTTTCTCCCTGTGATGGGTTCACTCTGACTGTGTCTCACTCTCTCTCCACTCTCGGTCTTTCTCCCTGTGATGAGTTCACTCTGACTGTGTCTCACTCTCGCTCTACTCTCGGTCTTTCTCCCTGTGATGAGTTCACTCTGACTGTGTCTCACTCTCTCTCCACTCTCGGTCTTTCTCCCTGTGATGAGTTCACTCTGACTGTGTCTCACTCTCTCTCCACTCTCAGGCTTTCTCCCTGTGATGGGTTCACTCTGACTGTGTCTCACTCTCTCTCCACTCTCGGTCTTTCTCCCTGTGATGGGTTCACTCTGACTGTGTCTCACTCTCTCTCCACTCTCGGTCTTTCTCCCTGTGATGAGTTCACTCTGACTGTGTCTCACTCTCTGTCTACTCTCCGTCTTTCTCCCTGTGATGGGTTCACTCTGACTGTGTCTCACTCTCTGTCTACTCTCCGTCTTTCTCCCTGTGATGGGTTCACTCTGACTGTGTCTCACTCTCTCTCTACTCTCAGGCTTTCTCCCTGTGATGGGTTCACTCTGACTGTGTCTCACTCTCTCTCTACTCTCGTTCTTTCTCCCTGTGATGAGTTCACTCTGACTGTGTCTCACTCTCTCTCTGCTCTCGGTCTTTCTCCCTGTGATGGGTTCACTCTGACTGTGTCTCACTCTCTCTCTACTCTCGGTCTTTCTCCCTGTGATGAGTTCACTCTGACTGTCTCTCACTCTCGCTCTGCTCTCGGTCTTTCTCCCTGTGATGGGTTCATTCTGACTGTGTCTCACTCTCTCTCCACTCTCGGTCTTTCTCCCTGTGATGGGTTCACTCTGACTCTGTCTCACTCTCTCTCTCCTCTCGGTCTTTCTCCCTGTGATGGGTTCACTCTGACTGTGTCTCACTCTCTCTCCACTCTCGGTCTTTCTCCCTGTGATGAGTTCACTCTGACTGTGTCTCACTCTCGCTCTGCTCTCGGTCTTTCTCCCTGTGATGAGTTCACTCTGACTGTGTCTCACTCTCTCTCTACTCTCGGTCTTTCTCGCTGTGATGGGTTCACTCTGACTGTGTCTCACTCTCGCTCTACTCTCGGTCTTTCTGCCTGTGATGCGTTCACTCTGACTGTGTCTCACTCTCTCTCGAATCTCGGTCTTTCTCCCTGTGATGGGTTCACTCTGACTGTGTCTCACTCTCTCTCCACTCTCGGTCTTTCTCCCTGTGATGAGTTCACTCTGACTGTGTCTCACTCTCGCTCTGCTCTCGGTCTTTCTCCCTGTGATGAGTTCACTCTGACTGTGTCTCACTCTCTCTCTACTCTCGGTCTTTCTCGCTGTGATGGGTTCACTCTGACTGTGTCTCACTCTCGCTCTACTCTCGGTCTTTCTGCCTGTGATGCGTTCACTCTGACTGTGTCTCACTCTCTCTCGAATCTCGGTCTTTCTCCCTGTGATGGGTTCACTCTGACTGTGTCTCACTCTCGCTCTACTCTCGGTCTTTCTCCCTGTGATGGGTTCACTCTGACTGTGTCTCACTCTCTCTCCACTCTCGGTCTTTCTCCCTGTGATGGGTTCACTCTGACTGTGTCTCACTCTCTCTCTACTCTGCGTCTATCTGCCTGTGATGCTTTCACTCTGACTGTGTCTCACTCTCTCACTACTCTCGGTCTTTCTGCCTGTGATGCGTTCACTCTGACTGTGTCTCACTCTCGCTCTGCTCTCGGTCTTTCTCCCTGTGATGGGTTCACTCTGACTGTGTCTCACTCTGGCTCTAATCTCGGGCTTTCTCCCTGTGATGGGTTCACTCTGACTGTGTCTCACTCTCTCTCTACTCTCGGTCTTTCTCCCTGTGATGGGTTCACTCTGACTGTGTCTCACTCTCTCTCCACTCTCGGTCTTTCTCCCTGTGATGGGTTCACTCTGACTGTGTCTCACTTATTCTCCACTCTCGGTCTTTCTCCCTGTGATGGGTTCACTCTGACTGTGTCTCACTCTCTCTCTACTCTCGGTCTTTCTCCCTGTGATGAGTTCACTCTGACTGTGTCTCACTCTCTCTCTACTCTCGGTCTTTCTCTCTGTGATGGGTTCACTCTGACTGTGTCTCACTCTCTCTCCTCTCGGTCTTTCTCCCTGTGATGGGTTCACTCTGACTGTGTCTCACTCTCTCTCTACTCTCGGTCTTTCTCCCTGTGATGGGTTCACTCTGACTGTGTCTCACTCTCTCTCTACTCTCAGGCTTTCTCCCTGTGATGGGTTCACTCTGACTGTGTCTCACTCTCTCTCTACTCTCGGTCTTTCTCCCTGTGATGAGTTCACTCTGACTGTGTCTCACTCTCTCTCTGCTCTCGGTCTTTCTCCCTGTGATGGGTTCACTCTGACTGTGTCTCACTCTCTCTCTACTCTCGGTCTTTCTCCCTGTGATGAGTTCACTCTGACTGTCTCTCACTCTCGCTCTGCTCTCGGTCTTTCTCCCTGTGATGGGTTCACTCTGACTGTGTCTCACTCTCTCTCCACTCTCGGTCTTTCTCCCTGTGATGGGTTCACTCTGACTGTGTCTCACTCTCTCTCTACTCTCGGTCTTTCTCCCTGTGATGAGTTCACTCTGACTGTGTCTCACTCTCGCTCTGCTCTCGGTCTTTCTCCCTGTGATGAGTTCACTCTGACTGTGTCTCACTCTCTCTCCTCTCTCGGTCTTTCTCGCTGTGATGGGTTCACTCTGACTGTGTCTCACTCTCGCTCTACTCTCGGTCTTTCTGCCTGTGATGCGTTCACTCTGACTGTGTCTCACTCTCTCTCGAATCTCGGTCTTTCTCCCTGTGATGGGTTCACTCTGACTGTGTCTCACTCTCTCTCCACTCTCGGTCTTTCTCCCTGTGATGGGTTCATTCTGACTGTGTCTCACTCTCTCTCTACTCTCGGTCTTTCTGCCTGTGATGGGTTCACTCTGACTGTGTCTCACTCTCGCTCTGCTCTCGGTCTTTCTCCCTGTGATGGGTTCACTCTGACTGTGTCTCACTCTCTCTCTACTCTCCGTCTATCTGCCTGTGATGCTTTCACTCTGACTGTGTCTCACTCTCTCACTACTCTCGGTCTTTCTGCCTGTGATGCGTTCACTCTGACTGTGTCTCACTCTCGCTCTGCTCTCGGTCTTTCTCCCTGTGATGGGTTCACTCTGACTGTGTCTCACTCTCGCTCTACTCTAGGTCTTTCTCCCTGTGATGAGTTCACTCTGATTGTGTCTCACTCTCGCTCTACTCTCAGGCTTTCTCCCTGTGATGGGTTCACTCTGACTGTGTCTCACTCTCTCTCTACTCTCGGTCTTTCTCCCTGTGATGGGTTCACTCTGACTGTGTCTCACTCTCTCTCTACTCTCGGTCTTTCTCCCTGTGATGGGTTCACTCTGACTGTGTCTCTCTCTCTCTCTCTACTCTTGGTCTTTCTCCCTGTGATGGGTTCACTCTGACTGTGTCTCACTCTGGCTCTAATCTCGGGCTTTCTCCCTGTGATGGGTTCACTCTGACTGTGTCTCACTCTCTCTCTACTCTCGGTCTTTCTCCCTGTGATGGGTTCACTCTGACTGTGTCTCACTCTCTCTCCACTCTCGGTCTTTCTCCCTGTGATGGGTTCACTCTGACTGTGTCTCACTCTCTCGACTCTCGGTCTTTCTCCCTGTGATGGGTTCACTCTGACTGTGTCTCACTCTCTCTCTACTCTCGGTCTTTCTCCCTGTGATGGGTTCACTCTGACTGTGTCTCACTCTCTCTCCACTCTCGGTCTTTCTCCCTGTGATGGGTTCACTCTGACTGTGTCTCACTCTCTCTCTACTCTCGGTCTTTCTCCCTGTGATGGGTTCACTCTGACTGTGTCTCACTCTCTCTCTACTCTCGGTCTTTCTCCCTGTGATGGGTTCACTCTGACTGTGTCTCACTCTCTCTGCTCTCGGTCTTTCTCCCTGTGATGGGTTCACTCTGACTGTGTCTCACTCTCTCTCTACTCTCGGTCTTTCTGCCTGTGATGGGTTCACTCTGACTGTGTCTCACTCTCTCTCTACTCTCGGTCTTTCTCCCTGTGATGGGTTCACTCTGACTGTGTCTCACTCTCGCTCTACTCTCGGTCTTTCTCCCTGTGATGGGTTCACTCTGACTGTGTCTCACTCTCTCTCTACTCTCAGGCTTTCTCCCTGTGATGGGTTCACTCTGACTGTGTCTCACTCTCTCTCCACTCTCGGTCTTTCTCCCTGTGATGAGTTCACTCTGACTGTGTCTCACTCTCTGTCTACTCTCCGTCTTTCTCCCTGTGATGGGTTCACTCTGACTGTGTCTCACTCTCTGTCCACTCTCAGGCTTTCTCCCTGTGATGGGTTCACTCTGACTGTGTCTCACTCTCGCTCTGCTCTCGGTCTTTCTCCCTGTGATGAGTTCACTCTGACTGTCTCTCACTCTCGCTCTGCTCTCGGTCTTTCTCCCTGTGATGGGTTCACTCTGACTGTGTCTCTCTCTCTCTCTCTACTCTTGGTCTTTCTCCCTGTGATGGGTTCACTCTGACTGTGTCTCACTCTGGCTCTAATCTCGGGCTTTCTCCCTGTGATGGGTTCACTCTGACTGTGTCTCACTCTCTCTCTACTCTCGGTCTTTCTCCCTGTGATGGGTTCACTCTGACTGTGTCTCACTCTCTCTCCACTCTCGGTCTTTCTCCCTGTGATGGGTTCACTCTGACTGTGTCTCACTTATTCTCCACTCTCGGTCTTTCTCCCTGTGATGGGTTCACTCTGACTGTGTCTCACTCTCTCTCTACTCTCGGTCTTTCTCCCTGTGATGAGTTCACTCTGACTGTGTCTCACTTTCTCTCTGCTCTCGGTGTTTCTCTCTGTGATGGGTTCACTCTGACTGTGTCTCACTCTCTCGACTCTCGGTCTTTCTCCCTGTGATGGGTTCACTCTGACTGTGTCTCACTCTCTCTCTACTCTCGGTCTTTCTCCCTGTGATGGGTTCACTCTGACTGTGTCTCACTCTCTCTCTACTCTCAGTCTTTCTCCCTGTGATGGGTTCACTCTGACTGTGTCTCACTCTCTCTCCACTCTCGGTCTTTCTCCCTGTGATGGGTTCACTCTGACTGTGTCTCACTCTCTCTCTACTCTCGGTCTTTCTCCCTGTGATGGGTTCACTCTGACTGTGTCTCACTCTCTCTCTACTCTCGGTCTTTCTCCCTGTGATGGGTTCACTCTGACTGTGTCTCACTCTCTCTGCTCTCGGTCTTTCTCCCTGTGATGGGTTCACTCTGACTGTGTCTCACTCTCTCTCTACTCTCGGTCTTTCTGCCTGTGATGGGTTCACTCTGACTGTGTCTCACTCTCTCTCTACTCTCGGTCTTTCTCCCTGTGATGGGTTCACTCTGACTGTGTCTCACTCTCGCTCTACTCTCGGTCTTTCTCCCTGTGGTGGGTTCACTCTGACTGTGTCTCACTCTCTCTCTACTCTCAGGCTTTCTCCCTGTGATGGGTTCACTCTGACTGTGTCTCACTCTCTCTCCACTCTCGGTCTTTCTCCCTGTGATGAGTTCACTCTGACTGTGTCTCACTCTCTGTCTACTCTCCGTCTTTCTCCCTGTGATGGGTTCACTCTGACTGTCTCTCACTCTCGCTCTGCTCTCGGTCTTTCTCCCTGTGATGGGTTCACTCTGACTGTGTCTCACTCTCTCTCCACTCTCGGTCTTTCTCCCTGTGATGGGTTCACTCTGACTGTGTCTCACTCTCTCTCTACTCTCGGTCTTTCTCCCTGTGATGAGTTCACTCTGACTGTGTCTCACTCTCGCTCTGCTCTCGGTCTTTCTCCCTGTGATGAGTTCACTCTGACTGTGTCTCACTCTCTCTCTACTCTCGGTCTTTCTCGCTGTGATGGGTTCACTCTGACTGTGTCTCACTCTCGCTCTACTCTCGGTCTTTCTCCCTGTGATGGGTTCACTCTGACTGTGTCTCACTCTCGCTCTACTCTCGGCCTTTCTCCCTGTGATGGGTTCACTCTGACTGTGTCTCACTCTCGCTCTACTCTCGGTCTTTCTCCCTGTGATGGGTTCACTCTGACTGTGTCTCACTCTCTCTCTACTCTCCTTCTATCTGCCTGTGCTGCTTTCACTCTGACTGTGTCTCACTCTCTCACTACTCTCGGTCTTTCTGCCTGTGATGCGTTCACTCTGACTGTGTCTCACTCTCGCTCTGCTCTCGGTCTTTCTCCCTGTGATGGGTTCATTCTGACTGTGTCTCACTCTCTCTCCACTCTCGGTCTTTCTCCCTGTGATGGGTTCACTCTGACTGTGTCTCACTCTCTCTCTACTCTCGGTCTTTCTGCCTGTGATGGGTTCACTCTGACTGTGTCTCACTCTCGCTCTACTCTCGGTCTTTCTCCCTGTGATGGGTTCACTCTGACTGTGTCTCACTCTCTCTCTACTCTCCGTCTATCTGCCTGTGATGCTTTCACTCTGACTGTGTCTCACTCTCTCACTACTCTCGGTCTTTCTGCCTGTGATGCGTTCACTCTGACTGTGTCTCACTCTCGCTCTGCTCTCGGTCTTTCTCCCTGTGATGGGTTCACTCTGACTGTGTCTCACTCTCTCTCCACTCTCGGTCTTTCTCCCTGTGATGCGTTCACTCTGACTGTGTCTCACTCTCGCTCTGCTCTCGGTCTTTCTCCCTGTGATGGGTTCACTCTGACTGTGTCTCACTCTCTCTCTACTCTCAGGCTTTCTCCCTGTGATGGGTTCACTCTGACTGTGTCTCTCTCTCTCTCTCTACTCTTGGTCTTTCTCCCTGTGATGGGTTCACTCTGACTGTGTCTCACTCTGGCTCTAATCTCGGGCTTTCTCCCTGTGATGGGTTCACTCTGACTGTGTCTCACTCTCTCTCTACTCTCGGTCTTTCTCCCTGTGATGGGTTCACTCTGACTGTGTCTCACTCTCTCTCCACTCTCGGTCTTTCTCCCTGTGATGAGTTCACTCTGACTGTGTCTCACTTATTCTCCACTCTCGGTCTTTCTCCCTGTGATGGGTTCACTCTGACTGTGTCTCACTCTCTCTCTACTCTCGGTCTTTCTCCCTGTGATGAGTTCACTCTGACTGTGTCTCACTTTCTCTCTGCTCTCGGTCTTTCTCTCTGTGATGGGTTCACTCTGACTGTGTCTCACTCTCTCTCCTCTCGGTCTTTCTCCCTGTGATGGGTTCACTCTGACTGTGTCTCACTCTCTCTCTACTCTCGGTCTTTCTCCCTGTGATGGGTTCACTCTGACTGTGTCTCACTCTCTCTCTACTCTCAGGCTTTCTCCCTGTGATGGGTTCACTCTGACTGTGTCTCACTCTCTCTCTACTCTCGGTCTTTCTCCCTGTGATGAGTTCACTCTGACTGTGTCTCACTCTCTCTCTGCTCTCGGTCTTTCTCCCTGTGATGGGTTCACTCTGACTGTGTCTCACTCTCTCTCTACTCTCGGTCTTTCTCCCTGTGATGAGTTCACTCTGACTGTCTCTCACTCTCGCTCTGCTCTCGGTCTTTCTCCCTGTGATGGGTTCACTCTGACTGTGTCTCACTCTCTCTCCACTCTCGGTCTTTCTCCCTGTGATGGGTTCACTCTGACTGTGTCTCACTCTCTCTCTACTCTCGGTCTTTCTCCCTGTGATGAGTTCACTCTGACTGTGTCTCACTCTCGCTCTGCTCTCGGTCTTTCTCCCTGTGATGAGTTCACTCTGACTGTGTCTCACTCTCTCTCTACTCTCGGTCTTTCTCGCTGTGATGGGTTCACTCTGACTGTGTCTCACTCTCGCTCTACTCTCGGTCTTTCTGCCTGTGATGCGTTCACTCTGACTGTGTCTCACTCTCTCTCGAATCTCGGTCTTTCTCCCTGTGATGGGTTCACTCTGACTGTGTCTCACTCTCTCTCTACTCTCCGTCTATCTGCCTGTGATGCTTTCACTCTGACTGTGTCTCACTCTCTCACTACTCTCGGTCTTTCTGCCTGTGATGCGTTCACTCTGACTGTGTCTCACTCTCGCTCTGCTCTCGGTCTTTCTCCCTGTGATGGGTTCATTCTGACTGTGTCTCACTCTCTCTCTACTCTCGGTCTTTCTGCCTGTGATGGGTTCACTCTGACTGTGTCTCACTCTCGCTCTACTCTCGGTCTTTCTCCCTGTGATGGGTTCACTCTGACTGTGTCTCACTCTCTCTCTACTCTCCGTCTATCTGCCTGTGATGCTTTCACTCTGACTGTGTCTCACTCTCTCACTACTCTCGGTCTTTCTGCCTGTGATGCGTTCACTCTGACTGTGTCTCACTCTCGCTCTGCTCTCGGTCTTTCTCCCTGTGATGGGTTCACTCTGACTGTGTCTCACTCTCGCTCTACTCTAGGTCTTTCTCCCTGTGATGAGTTCACTCTGATTGTGTCTCACTCTCGCTCTACTCTCGGTCTTTCTCCCTGTGATGGGTTCACTCTGACTGTGTCTCTCTCTCTCTCTCTACTCTTGGTCTTTCTCCCTGTGATGGGTTCACTCTGACTGTGTCTCACTCTGGCTCTAATCTCGGGCTTTCTCCCTGTGATGGGTTCACTCTGACTGTGTCTCACTCTCTCTCTACTCTCGGTCTTTCTCCCTGTGATGGGTTCACTCTGACTGTGTCTCACTCTCTCTCCACTCTCGGTCTTTCTCCCTGTGATGGGTTCACTCTGACTGTGTCTCACTTATTCTCCACTCTCGGTCTTTCTCCCTGTGATGGGTTCACTCTGACTGTGTCTCACTCTCTCTCTACTCTCGGTCTTTCTCCCTGTGATGAGTTCACTCTGACTGTGTCTCACTTTCTCTCTGCTCTCGGTGTTTCTCTCTGTGATGGGTTCACTCTGACTGTGTCTCACTCTCTCTCCTCTCGGTCTTTCTCCCTGTGATGGGTTCATTCTGACTGTGTCTCACTCTCTCTCTACTCTCCGTCTATCTGCCTGTGATGCTTTCACTCTGACTGTGTCTCACTCTCTCACTACTCTCGGTCTTTCTGCCTGTGATGCGTTCACTCTGACTGTGTCTCACTCTCGCTCTGCTCTCGGTCTTTCTCCCTGTGATGGGTTCATTCTGACTGTGTCTCACTCTCTCTCTACTCTCGGTCTTTCTGCCTGTGATGGGTTCACTCTGACTGTGTCTCACTCTCGCTCTACTCTCGGTCTTTCTCCCTGTGATGGGTTCACTCTGACTGTGTCTCACTCTCTCTCTACTCTCCGTCTATCTGCCTGTGATGCTTTCACTCTGACTGTGTCTCACTCTCTCACTACTCTCGGTCTTTCTGCCTGTGATGCGTTCACTCTGACTGTGTCTCACTCTCGCTCTGCTCTCGGTCTTTCTCCCTGTGATGGGTTCACTCTGACTGTGTCTCACTCTCTCTCCACTCTCGGTCTTTCTCCCTGTGATGCGTTCACTCTGACTGTGTCTCACTCTCGCTCTGCTCTCGGTCTTTCTCCCTGTGATGGGTTCACTCTGACTGTGTCTCACTCTCGCTCTACTCTTGGTCTTTCTCCCTGTGATGAGTTCACTCTGATTGTGTCTCACTCTCGCTCTACTCTCAGGCTTTCTCCCTGTGATGGGTTCACTCTGACTGTGTCTCACTCTCTCTCTACTCTTGGTCTTTCTCCCTGTGATGGGTTCACTCTGACTGTGTCTCACTCTGGCTCTAATCTCGGGCTTTCTCCCTGTGATGGGTTCACTCTGACTGTGTCTCACTCTCTCTCTACTCTCGGTCTTTCTCCCTGTGATGGGTTCACTCTGACTGTGTCTCACTCTCTCTCCACTCTCGGTCTTTCTCCCTGTGATGGGTTCACTCTGACTGTGTCTCACTTATTCTCAACTCTCGGTCTTTCTCCCTGTGATGGGTTCACTCTGACTGTGTCTCACTCTCTCTCTACTCTCGGTCTTTCTCCCTGTGATGAGTTCACTCTGACTGTGTCTCACTCTCTCTCTGCTCTCGGTCTTTCTCTCTGTGATGGGTTCACTCTGACTGTGTCTCAATCTCTCTCCTCTCGGTCTTTCTCCCTGTGATGGGTTCACTCTGACTGTGTCTCACTCTCTCTCTACTCTCGGTCTTTCTGCCTGTGATGGGTTCACTCTGACTGTGTCTCACTCTCTCTCTACTCTCGGTCTTTCTCCCTGTGATGGGTTCACTCTGACTGTGTCTCAGTCTTGCTCTGCTCTCGGTCTTTCTCACTGTGATGGATTCACTCTGACTGTGTCTCACTCTCTCTCTGCTCTCGGTTTTTCTCCCTGTGATGGGTTCACTCTGACTGTGTCTCACTCTCTCTCTACTCTCGTTTTTTCTCCCTGTGATGGGTTCACTCTGACTGTGTCTCACTCTCTACTCTCGGTCTTTCTCCCTGTGATGGGTTCACTCTGACTGTGTCTCACTCTCTCTCTGCTCTCGGTCTTTCTCCCTGTGATGGGTTCACTCTGACTGTGTCTCACTCTCTCTCTACTCTCGGGCTTTCTGCCTGTGATGAGTTCACTCTGACTTTTTTATTCGTTCATGGGATGTGGGCGTCGCTGGTGAGGCCGGCATTTATTGCCCATCCCTAATTGCCCTTGAGAAGGTGGTGGTGAGCCGCCTTCTTGAACCGCTGCAGTCCGTGTGGTGAAGGTTCTCCCACAGTGCTGTTAGGAAGGGAGTTCCAGGATTTTGACCCAGCGACAATGAAGGAACGGCGATATATTTCCAAGTCGGGATGGTGTGTAACTTGGAGGGGAACGTGCAGGTGGTGTTGTTCCCATGTACCTGCTGCCCTTGTCCTTCTAGGTGGTAGAGGTCGCGGGTTTGGGAGGTGCTGTCGAAGAAGCCTTGGCGAGTTGCTGCAGTGCATCCTGTGGATGGTACACACTGCAGCCACGGTGCGCCGGTGGAGAAGGGAGTGAATGTTTAGGGTGGTGGATGGGGTGCCAATCAAGCGGGCTGCTTTGTCCTGGATGGTGTTGAGCTTCATGAGTGTTGTTGGAGCTGCACTCATCCAGGCAAGTGGAGAGTATTCCATCACGCTCCTGACTTGTGCCTTGTAGATGGTGGAAAGGCTTTGGGGAGTCAGGAGGTGAGTCACTCGCCGCAGAATACCCAGCCTCTGACCTGCTCTCGTAGCCACAGTATTTATATGGCTGGTCCAGTTAAGTTTCTGGTCAATGGTGACCCCCAGGATGTTGATGGTGGGGGATTCGGCGATGGTAATGCCGTTGAATGTCAAGGGGAGGTGGTTAGACTCTCTCTTGTTGGAGATGGTCATTGCCTGGCACTTGTCTGGCGCAAATGTTACTCGCCACTTATGAGCCCAAGCCTGGATGTTGTCCAGGTCTTGCTGCATGCGGGCTCGGACTGCTTCATTATTTGAGGGGTTGCGAATGGAACTGAACACTGTGCAATCATCAGCGAACATCCCCATTTCTGACCTTATGATGGAGGGAAGGTCATTGATGAAGCAGCTGAAGATGGTTGGGCCTAAGACACTGCCCTGAGGAACTCCTGCAGCAATGCCCTGGGGCTGAGATGATTGGCCTCCAATAACCACTACCATCTTCCTTTGTGCTAGGTATGACTCCAGCCACTGGAGAGTTTTCCCCCTGATTTCCATTGACTTCAATTTTACTAGGGCTCCTTGGTGCCACACTCGGTCAAATGTTGCCTTGATGTCAAGGGCAGTCACTCTCACCTCACCTCTGGAATTCAGCTCTTTTGTCCATGTTTGGACCATGGCTGTAATGAGGTCTGGAGCCGAGTGGTCCTGGTGGAACCCAAACTGAGCATCGGTGAGCAGGTTATTGGTGAGTAAGTGCCACTTGATAGCACTGTCGACGACACCTTCCATCACTTTGCTGATGATTGAGTTCACTCTGACTGTGTCTCACTCTCTCACTACTCTCGTACTTTCTGCCTGTGATGAGTTCACTCTGACTGTGTCTCACTCTCTCTCTACTCTCGGTCTTTCTCCCTGTGATGGGTTCACTCTGACTGTGTCTCACTCTCGCTCTACTCTCGGTCTTTCTGCCTGTGATGGGTTCACTCTGACTCTGTCTCACTCTCTCTCTCCTCTCGGTCTTTCTCCCTGTGATGAGTTCACTCTGACTGTGTCTCACTCTCTCTCTACTCTCGGTCTTTCTCCCTGTGATGGGTTCACTCTGACTGTGTCTCACTCTCTCTCTCCTCTCGGTCTTTCTCCCTGTGATGAGTTCACTCTGACTGTGTCTCACTCTCTCTCTACTCTCGGTCTTTCTCCCTGTGATGGGTTCACTCTGACTGTGTCTCACTCTCTCTCTACTCTCGGTCTTTCTCCCTGTGATGGGTTCACTCTGACTGTGTCTCACTCTCTCTCTACTCTCGGTCTTTCTGCCTGTGATGGGTTCACTCTGACTGTGTCTCACTCTCTCTCTACTCTCGGTCTTTCTCCCTGTGATGGGTTCACTCTGACTGTGTCTCACTCTCTCTCTACTCTCGGTCTTTCTCCCAGTGATGGGTTCACTCTGACTGTGTCTCACTCTCTCTCTACTCTCGGTCTTTCTGCCTGTGATGGGTTCACTCTGACTGTGTCTCACTCTCTCTCTACTCTCAGTCTTTCTCCCTGTGATGAGTTCACTCTGACTGTGTCTCACTCTCTCTCCAATGTCTGACTTTCTGCCGATGTTTTTTTAAAGTGAATTGATATTCTGTCGCCCAATGCTGGGATTTGAACTCGCACTCTCTGGATTATTATTCCAGGTATCTGGATCACTCGTCCAATCACAACCACTACACTACCTGAACCCTCAAATTGGCATGATTAGGTGAAATAACAAATGAAATCGGCATGAAATGTTGTAGTTTTGCAGGTGATATCAGTGTGGAGACACTGGGCAGTAATTGAATACCTTGCACTGCAGTTTGCACCCTGAGGGGAGAATGATTTCCTTCGATTGTGCTCAGCAGGTTGGAGTAGCTGAACTGGTACACGACAATCATCACCTCCTGATAAATGATCGTTCGGCAGACCAATCCATGTCACACAAGAGTAGAAGGAAGGGTCAAAGATTAGTCTGTGTGTCTCTTTCTCTCTGAAGGTCAGCCGAAAAGAGGCACTGAGAGATCTCAGTCTGCTCAGTCAGGGAGAGGCTGAACTATGAACATCATCAGGCAGTAACAGTAACAGTCCTGGGGACAGTACAGGTCTGGGGAGAGTACAGTACAGGTCCTGGGGACAGTACAGTACAGGTCCTGGGGACAGTACAGTACAGGTCCTGGGGACAGTACAGTACAGGTCCTCGGGACAGTACGGTACAGGTCCTGGGGACAGTACAGTACAGGTCCTGGGGACAGTACAGTACAGGTCCTGGGGACAGTACAGTACAGGTCCTGGGGACAGTACAGTACAGGTCCTGGGGACAGTACAGTACAGGTCCTGGGGACAGTACAGTACAGGTCCTGGGGACAGTACAGTACAGGTCCTCGGGACAGTACAGTACAGGTCCTGGGGACAGTACAGTACAGGTCCTGGGGACAGTACAGTACAGGTCCTGGGGACAGTACAGTACAGGTCCTCGGGACAGTACAGTACAGGTCCTGGGGACAGTACAGTACAGGTCCTGGGGACAGTACAGTACAGGTCCTGGGGACAGTACAGTACAGGTCCTGGGGACAGTACAGTACAGGTCCTGGGGACAGTACAGTACAGGTCCTCGGGACAGTACAGTACAGGTCCTGGGGAGAGTACAGTACAGGTCCTGGGGACAGTACAGTACAGGTCCTGGGGACAGTACAGTACAGGTCCTGGGGACAGTACAGTACAGGTCCTGGGGACAGTACAGTACAGGTCCTGGGGACAGTACAGTACAGGTCCTGGGGACAGTACAGTACAGGTCCTGGGGACAGTACAGTACAGGTCCTGGGGACAGTACAGTACAGGTCCTGGGGACAGTACAGTACAGGTCCTGGGGACAGTACAGTACAGGTCCTGGGGACAGTACAGTACAGGTCCTGGGGACAGTACAGTACAGGTCCTGGGGACAGTACAGTACAGGTCCTGGGGACAGTACAGTACAGGTCCTGGGGACAGTACAGGTCCTGGGGACAGTACAGGTCCTGGGGACAGTACAGGTCCTGCGGACAGTACAGGTCCTGGGGACAGTACAGCACAGGTCCTGGGGACAGTACAGGTACTGGGGACAGTACAGTACAGGTCCTGGGGACAGTACAGGTCCTGGGGACAGTACAGTACAGGTCCTGGGGACAGTACAGGTCCTGGGGACAGTACAGGTCCTGGGGACAGTACAGTACAGGTCCTGGGGACAGCACAGTACAGGTCCTGGGGACAGTACAGTACAGGTCCTGGGGACAGTACAGTACAGGTCCTGGGGACAGTACAGTACAGGTCCTGGGGACAGTACAGTACAGGTCCTGGGTACAGTACAGTACAGATCCTGGGGACAGTACAGTACAGGTCCTGGGGACAGTACAGCACAGGTCCTGGGTACAGTACAGTACAGATCCTGGGGACAGTACAGTACAGGTCCTGGGGACAGTACAGTACAGGTCCTGGGGACAGTACAGGTCCTGGGGACAGTACAGTACAGGTCCTGGGGACAGTACAGTACAGGTCCTGGGGACAGTACAGGTCCTGGGGACAGTACAGTACAGGTCCTGGGTACAGTACAGTACAGATCCTGGGGACAGTACAGGTCCTGGGGACAGTACAGTACAGGTCCTGGGGACAGTACAGTACAGGTCCTGGGGACAGTACAGGTCCTGGGGACAGTACAGTACAGGTCCTGGGGACAGTACAGGTCCTGGGGACAGTACAGCACAGTCCTGGGGACAGTACAGGTCCTGGGGACAGTACAGGTCCTGGGGACAGTACAGGTCCTGGGGACAGTACAGCACAGTCCTGGTGACAGTACAGGTCCTGGGGACAGTATAGGTCCTGGGGACAGTACATAGAATCATAGAATCATAGAAGTTACAACATGGAAACAGGCCCTTCGGCCCAACATGTCCATGTCGCCCAGTTTATACCACTAAGCTAGTCCCAATTGCCTGCACTTGGCCCATATCCCTCTATACCCATCTTACCCATGTAACTGTCCAAATGCTTTTTAAAAGACAAAATTGTACCCGCCTCTACTACTGCCTCTGGCAGCTCGTTCCAGACACTCACCACCCTTTGAGTGAAAAAATTGCCCCTCTGGACCCTTTTGTATCTCTCCCCTCTCACCTTAAATCTGTGCCCCCTCGTTATAGACTCCCCTACCTTTGGGAAAAGATTTTGACTATCGACCTTATCTATGCCCCTCATTATTTTATAGACTTCTATAAGATCACCCCTTAACCTCCTACTCTCCAGGGAAAAAAGTCACAGTCTGTCTAACCTCTCCCTGTCCCCAGACCTGTACAGCACAGGTCCTGGGGACAGTACAGGACAGGTCCTGGGGACAGTACAGGTCTGGGGACAGTACAGTACAGGTCCTGGGGACAGTACAGATCTGGGGACAGTACAGGTCCTGGGGACAGGACAGCACAGGTCTAGGGACAGTACAGGTCTGGGGACAGTACAGTACAGGTCTGGGGACAGTACAGGTCCTGGGGACAGTACAGTACAGGTCCTGGGGATGGTACAGTACAGGTCCTGGGGACAGCACAGAACAGGTCCTGGGGACAGTACAGTACAGGTCCTGGGGACAGCACAGAACAGGTCCTGGGGACAGTACAGTACAGGTCCTGGGGACAGCACAGTACAGGTCCTGGGGACAGTACAGTACAGGTCCTGGGGACAGTACAGTACAGGTCCTGGGGACAGTACAGTACAGGTCCTGGGGACAGTACAGTACAGGTCCTGGGTACAGTACAGTACAGATCCTGGGGACAGTACAGTACAGGTCCTGGGGACAGTACAGCACAGGTCCTGGGTACAGTACAGTACAGATCCTGGGGACAGTACAGTACAGGTCCTGGGGACAGTACAGTACAGGTCCTGGGGACAGTACAGGTCCTGGGGACAGTACAGTACAGGTCCTGGGGACAGTACAGTACAGGTCCTGGGGACAGTACAGGTCCTGGGGACAGTACAGTACAGGTCCTGGGTACAGTACAGTACAGATCCTGGGGACAGTACAGGTCCTGGGGACAGTACAGTACAGGTCCTGGGGACAGTACAGTACAGGTCCTGGGGACAGTACAGGTCCTGGGGACAGTACAGTACAGGTCCTGGGGACAGTACAGGTCCTGGGGACAGTACAGCACAGTCCTGGGGACAGTACAGGTCCTGGGGACAGTACAGGTCCTGGGGACAGTACAGGTCCTGGGGACAGTACAGCACAGTCCTGGTGACAGTACAGGTCCTGGGGACAGTATAGGTCCTGGGGACAGTACATAGAATCATAGAATCATAGAAGTTACAACATGGAAACAGGCCCTTCGGCCCAACATGTCCATGTCGCCCAGTTTATACCACTAAGCTAGTCCCAATTGCCTGCACTTGGCCCATATCCCTCTATACCCATCTTACCCATGTAACTGTCCAAATGCTTTTTAAAAGACAAAATTGTACCCGCCTCTACTACTGCCTCTGGCAGCTCGTTCCAGACACTCACCACCCTTTGAGTGAAAAAATTGCCCCTCTGGACCCTTTTGTATCTCTCCCCTCTCACCTTAAATCTGTGCCCCCTCGTTATAGACTCCCCTACCTTTGGGAAAAGATTTTGACTATCGACCTTATCTATGCCCCTCATTATTTTATAGACTTCTATAAGATCACCCCTTAACCTCCTACTCTCCAGGGAAAAAAGTCACAGTCTGTCTAACCTCTCCCTGTCCCCAGACCTGTACAGCACAGGTCCTGGGGACAGTACAGGACAGGTCCTGGGGACAGTACAGGTCTGGGGACAGTACAGTACAGGTCCTGGGGACAGTACAGATCTGGGGACAGTACAGGTCCTGGGGACAGGACAGCACAGGTCTAGGGACAGTACAGGTCTGGGGACAGTACAGTACAGGTCTGGGGACAGTACAGGTCCTGGGGACAGTACAGTACAGGTCCTGGGGATGGTACAGTACAGGTCCTGGGGACAGCACAGAACAGGTCCTGGGGACAGTACAGTACAGGTCCTGGGGACAGCACAGAACAGGTCCTGGGGACAGTACAGTACAGGTCCTGGGGACAGTACAGGTCTGAGGACAGTACAGTACAGGTCCTGGGGACAGTACAGTACAGGTCCTGGGGACAGCACAGAACAGGTCCTGGGGACAGTACAGTACAGGTCCTGGGGACAGTACAGGTCTGGGGACAGTACAGTACAGGTCCTGGGGACAGTACAGTACAGGTCCTGGGGACAGTACAGTACAGGTCCTGGGGACAGTACAGGTCCTGGGGACAGTACAGGTCCTCGGGACAGTACAGTACAGGTCCTGGGGACAGTACAGGTCCTGGGGACAGTACAGGTCCTGGGGACAGTACAGGTCCTGGGGACAGTACAGTACAGGTCCTGGGGACAGTACAGTACAGGTCCTGGGGACAGTACAGGTCCTGGGGACAGTACAGTACAGGTCCTGGGGACAGTACAGTACAAGTCCTGGGGACAGCACAGTACAGGTCCTGGGGACAGTACAGGTCCTCGGGACAGTACAGTACAGGTCCTGGGGACAGTACAGGTCCTGGGGACAGTACAGTACAGGTCCTGGGGACAGTACAGGTCCTGGGGACAGTACAGTACAGGTCCTGGGGACAGTACAGGTCCTGGGGACAGTACAGTACAGGTCCTGGGGACAGTACAGGTCCTGGGGACAGCACAGTACAGGTCCTGGGGACAGTACAGTACAGGTCCTGGGGACAGTACAGTACAGGTCCTGGGGACAGTACAGTACAGGTCCTGGGGACAGCACAGAACAGGTCCTGGGGACAGTACAGTACAGGTCCTGGGGACAGTACAGGTCTGGGGACAGTACAGTACAGGTCCTGGGGACAGTACAGTACAGGTCCTGGGGACTGTACAGTACAGGTCCTGGGGACAGTACAGGTCCTGGGGACAGTACAGGTCCTCGGGACAGTACAGTACAGGTCCTGGGGACAGTACAGGTCCTGGGGACAGTACAGGTCCTGGGGACAGTACAGGTCCTGGGGACAGTACAGTACAGGTCCTGGGGGCAGTACAGGTCCTGGGGACAGCACAGTACAGGTCCTGGGGACAGTACAGTACAGGTCCTGGGGACAGTACAGTACAGGTCCTGGGGACAGCACAGTACAGGTCCTGGGGACAGTACAGGTCCTGGGGACAGTACAGTATAGGTCCTGGGGACAGTACAGTACAGATCCTGGGGACAGTACAGTACAGGTCCTGGGGACAGCACAGTACAGGTCCTGGGGACAGTACAGGTCCTGGGGACAGCACAGTACAGATCCTGGGGACAGTACAGTACAGGTCCTGGGGACAGTACAGTACAGGTCCTCGGGACAGTACAGTACAGGTCCTGTGGACAGTACAGTACAGGTACTGGGGACAGTACAGGTCCTGCGGACAGTTCAGGTCCTGGGGACAGTACAGGTCCTGGGGACAGCACAGAACAGGTCCTGGGGACAGTACAGGTCCTGGGGACAGTACAGGTACTGGGGACAGTACAGGTCCTGGGGACAGCACAGGTCCTGGGGACAGTACAGGTCCTGGGGACAGCACAGAACAGGTCCTGGGGACAGCACAGGTCCTGGGGACAGTACAGGTACTGGGGACAGTACAGGTCCTGGGGACAGCACAGAACAGGTCCTGGGGACAGTACAGTACAGGTCCTGGGGACAGTACAGGTCCTGGGGACAGTACAGGTACTGGGGACAGCACAGAACAGGTCCTGGGGACAGCACAGGTACTGGGGACAGTACAGGTCCTGGGGACAGCACAGAACAGGTCCTGGGGACAGAACAGGTCCTGGGGACAGTACAGTACAGGTCCTGGGGACAGTACAGGTCCTGGGGACAGCACAGAACAGGTCCTGGGGACAGCACAGGTCCTGGGGACAGTACAGGTACTGGGGACAGTACAGGTCCTGGGGACAGCACAGAACAGGTCCTGGGGACAGTACAGTACAGGTCCTGGGGACAGTACAGTACAGGTCCTGGGGACAGTACAGGTCCTGGGGACAGTACAGGTGCTGGGGACAGTACAGTACAGGTCCTGGGGACAGTACAGGTCCTGGGGACAGTACAGTACAGGTCCTGGGGACAGCACAGTACAGGTCCTGGGGACAGTACAGGTCCTGGGGACAGTACAGGTCCTGGGGACAGTACAGGTCCTGGGGACAGTACAGTACAGGTCCTGGGGACAGTACAGTACAGGTCCTGGGGACAGTACAGGTCCTGGGGACAGTACAGTACAGGTCCTGGGGACAGTACAGGTCCTGGGGACAGTACAGGTCCTGGGGACAGTACAGTACAGGTCCTGGGGACAGTACAGTACAGGTCCTGGGGACAGTACAGTACAGGTCCTGGGGACAGTACAGTACAGGTCCTGGGGACAGTACAGTACAGGTCCTGGGGACAGTACACGTCCTGGGGACAGTCCAGTACAGGTCCTGGGGACAGTCCAGTACAGGTCCTGGGGACAGTACAGTACAGGTCCTGGGGACAGTACAGGTCCTGGGGACAGTACAGGTCCTGGGGACAGTACAGTACAGGTCCTGGGGACAGTACAGGTCCTGGGGACAGTACAGTACAGGTCCTGGGTACAGTACAGTACAGGTCCTGGGGACAGTACAGTACAGGTCCTGGGGACAGTACAGGTCCTCGGGACAGTACAGTACAGGTCCTGGGGACAGTACAGTACAGGTCTGGGGACAGTACAGTACAGGTCCTGGGGACAGTACAGTACAGGTCCTGGGGACAGTACAGGTCCTGGGGACAGTACACGTCTGGGGACAGTACAGGTACTGGGGACAGTACAGGTCCTGCGGACAGTACAGGTCCTGTGGACAGTACAGTACAGGTCCTGGGGACAGTACAGTACAGATCCTGGGGACAGTACAGGTCCTGTGGACAGTACAGTACAGGTCCTGGGGACAGTACAGTACAGGTCCTGGGGACAGTACAGTACAGGTCCTGGGGACAGTACAGGTCCTGGGGACAGTACAGTACAGGTCCTGGGGACAGTACAGTACAGGTCCTGGGGACAGTACAGTACAGGTCCTGGGGACAGTACAGTACAGGTCCTGGGGACAGTACAGTACAGGTCCTGGGGACAGTACAGGTCCTGGGGACAGTACAGTACAGGTCCTGGGGACAGTACAGTACAGGTCCTGGGGACAGTACAGGTCCTGGGGACAGTACAGTACAGGTCTGGGGACAGTACAGTACAGGTCTGGGGACAGTACAGTACAGGTCTGGGGACAGTACAGTACAGGTCCTGGGGACAGCACAGAACAGGTCCTGGGGACAGCACAGGTCCTGGGGACAGTACAGGTACTGGGGACAGTACAGGTCCTGGGGACAGCACAGAACAGGTCCTGGGGACAGTACAGTACAGGTCCTGGGGACAGTACAGTACAGGTCCTGGGGACAGTACAGGTCCTGGGGACAGTACAGGTGCTGGGGACAGTACAGTACAGGTCCTGGGGACAGTACAGGTCCTGGGGACAATACAGGTCCTGGGGACAGTACAGTACAGGTCCTGGGGACAGCACAGTACAGGTCCTGGGGACAGTACAGGTCCTGGGGACAGTACAGGTCCTGGGGACAGTACAGGTCCTGGGGACAGTACAGTACAGGTCCTGGGGACAGTACAGTACAGGTCCTGCTGACAGTACAGGTCCTGGGGACAGTACAGTACAGGTCCTGGGGACAGTACAGGTCCTGGGGACAGTACAGGTCCTGGGGACAGTACAGTACAGGTCCTGGGGACAGTACAGTACAGGTCCTGGGGACAGTACAGTACAGGTCCTGGGGACAGTACAGTACAGGTCCTGGGGACAGTACACGTCCTGGGGACAGTCCAGTACAGGTCCTGGGGACAGTCCAGTACAGGTCCTGGGGACAGTACAGTACAGGTCCTGGGGACAGTACAGGTCCTGGGGACAGTACAGTACAGGTCCTGGGGACAGTACAGGTCCTGGGGACAGTACAGTACAGGTCCTGGGTACAGTACAGTACAGGTCCTGGGGACAGTACAGTACAGGTCCTGGGGACAGTACAGGTCCTCGGGACAGTACAGTACAGGTCCTGGGGACAGTACAGTACAGGTCTGGGGACAGTACAGTACAGGTCCTGGGGACAGTACAGTACAGGTCCTGGGGACAGTACAGGTCCTGGGGACAGTACACGTCTGGGGACAGTACAGGTACTGGGGACAGTACAGGTCCTGCGGACAGTACAGGTCCTGTGGACAGTACAGTACAGGTCCTGGGGACAGTACAGTACAGATCCTGGGGACAGTACAGGTCCTGTGGACAGTACAGTACAGGTCCTGGGGACAGTACAGTACAGGTCCTGGGGACAGTACAGTACAGGTCCTGGGGACAGTACAGGTCCTGGGGACAGTACAGTACAGGTCCTGGGGACAGTACAGTACAGGTCCTGGGGACAGTACAGTACAGGTCCTGGGGACAGTACAGTACAGGTCCTGGGGACAGTACAGTACAGGTCCTGGGGACAGTACAGGTCCTGGGGACAGTACAGTACAGGTCCTGGGGACAGTACAGTACAGGTCCTGGGGACAGTACAGGTCCTGGGGACAGTACAGTACAGGTCCTGGGGACAGTACAGTACAGGTCTGGGGACAGTACAGTACAGGTCTGGGGACAGTACAGTACAGGTCTGGGGACAGTACAGTCTACTAGATATTAGACAATGAACGTGTGCTTCTGATTTGAAAGGACCTTCCGTCACCTTATGAGAGAGAGCGGTGATGCTGAGCCTGCGAGAAATCTGAGGATGTTCGAAGTAAGACGATATGTCATTGGCATCCTTTACACGCCGAGATAATCACATTGTGGAATGAGCTACAGAAAGGGAACAGTGTGAATGTGGTCAAGGGGCAATTAGGGAGAAGGTGGGTAGGTGGGGTTGAGGAGTATAGTGAAAAGGTGGGTGGGGGTATGGGGTGAAGGTGAGTGGGTGGACATATGGGCTGAGGATGGGTGGGTGTGGGGGATATGGGGTGACGGTGGGTGGGGATATGGGGTGAAGGTGAGTGGGGGGATATGGGGTGAAGGTGGGTGGGGATATGGGGTGACGGTGGGTGGGGATATGGGGTGAAGGTGGGTGGGGATATGGGGTGACGGTGGGTGGGGATATGGGGTGAAGGTGAGTGGGGGGATATGGGGTGAAGGTGGGTGGGGATATGGGGTGAAGGTGAGAGAAGGAGTAAGGACGGGTTTGTTGTGCTGAGTGACCTTTTTGCTGTCCCTCGTTACTCCTGCTCCTGAGATTACACTTTGACACACTGACACACTGGTGAACGACACTGTGACACACTGACACACTGGTAACCGACATCGTGACACACTGTGACACACTGGTGACCGACACTGTGACACACTGTGACACACTGGTGACCGGCACTGTGACACACTGTGACACACTGGTAACCGACATCGTGACACACTGTGACACACTGGTGAGCAACACTGTGACACACTGACACACTGGTAACCGACATCGTGACACACTGTGACACACTGGTGAGCAACACTGTGACACACTGACACACTGGTAACCGACATCGTGACACACTGTGACACACTGGTGACCGACACTGTGACACACTGTGACACACTGGTGACCGGCACTGTGACACACTGTGACACACTGGTAACCGACATCGTGACACACTGTGACACACTGGTGAGCAACACTGTGACACACTGTGACACACTGGTGACCGACATCGTGGCACACTGTGACACACTGGTGAGCAACACTGTGACACACTGTGACACACTGGTGAGCAACACTGTGACACACTGTGACACACTGGTAACCGACATCGTGGCACACTGTGACACACTGGTGAGCAACACTGTGACACACTGTGACACACTGGTGACCGGCACTGTGACACACTGTGACACACTGGTGACCGACACTGTGACACACTGTGACACACTGGTAACCGACATCGTGACACACTGTGACACACTGGTGACCAACACTGTGACACACTGTGACACACTGGTGACCGGCACTGTGACACACTGTGACACACTGGTAACCGACATCGTGACACACTGTGACACACTGGTAACCGACATCGTGACACACTGTGACACACTGGTAACCGACACTGTGACACACTGTGACACACTGGTAACCGACATCGTGACACACTGTGACACACTGGTGAGCAACACTGTGACACACTGTGACACACTAGTGACCAACACTGTGACACACTGTGACCAACACTGTGACACATTGTGACACACTGTGACCAACACTGTGACACACTGGTAACCGACATCGTGACACACTGTGACACACTGGTGACCGGCACTGTGACACACTGTGACACAATGGTAACCGACATCGTGACACACTGTGACACACTGGTGAGCAACACTGTGACACACTGTGACACAATGGTAACCGACATCGTGACACACTGTGACACACTAGTGACCAACACTGTGACACACTGTGACCAACACTGTGACACATTGTGACACACTGTGACCAACACTGTGACACACTGGTGACCAACACTGAATACCTTTATCATGCTGTGACACACTGTGACACACTGGTGACCAACACTGTGACACACTAGTGACCAACACTGTGACACACTGGTGACCAACACTGTGACACACTGTGACACACTAGTGACCAACACTGTGACACACTGTGACACACTGTGACACACTGGTGACCAACACTGTGACCAACACTGTGACACACTGGTGACCAACACTGTGACACACTGTGACCAACACTGTGACACATTGTGACACACTGTGACCAACACTGTGACACACTGGTAACCGACACTGTGACACACTGTGACACACTGGTGACCGGCACTGTGACACACTGTGACACACTGGTAACCGACATCGTGACACACTGTGACACACTGGTGACCGGCACTGTGACACACTGTGACACACTGGTAACCGACATCGTGACACACTGTGACACACTAGTGACCAACACTGTGACACACTGTGACCAACACTGTGACACATTGTGACACACTGTGACCAACACTGTGACACACTGGTGACCAACACTGAATACCTTTATCATGCTGTGACACACTGTGACACACTGGTGACCAACACTGTGACACACTAGTGACCAACACTGTGACACACTGGTGACCAACACTGTGACACACTGGTGACCAATACTGAATACCTTTATCATGCTGTGACACACTGTGACACACTGGTGACCAACACTGTGACACACTAGTGACCAACACTGTGACACACTGGTGACCAACACTGTGACACACTGTGACACACTAGTGACCAACACTGTGACACACTGTGACACACTGTGACACACTGGTGACCAACACTGTGACCAACACTGTGACACACTGGTGACCAACACCGTGACACACTGTGACACACTAGTGACACACTGTGACACACTGGTGACCAACACTGTGACCAACACTGTGACACACTGGTGACCAACACTGTGACACACTGTGACACACTAGTGACCAACACCGTGACACACTGGTGACCAACACCGTGACATACTGTGACACATTGGTGACCAACACTGTGACCAACACTGTGACACACTGGTGACCAACACTGTGACACACTGTGACACACTAGTGACCAACACCGTGACACACTGGTGACCAACACCGTGACATACTGTGACACATTGGTGACCAACACTGTGACACACTGGTGACCAACACTGTGACACACACTGTGACACACTGGTGACCAACACCGTGACACACTAGTGAGCAACACTGTGACACACTGTGACACACTAGTGACCAACACTGTGACACACTGTGACCAACACTGTGACACATTGTGACACACTGTGACCAACACTGTGACACACTGGTGACCAACACTGAATACCTTTATCATGCTGTGACACACTGTGACACACTGGTGACCAACACTGTGACACACTAGTGACCAACACTGTGACACACTGGTGACCAACACTGTGACACACTGTGACACACTAGTGACCAACACTGTGACACACTGGTGACCAACACTGTGACACACTGTGACACACTAGTGACCAACACTGTGACCAACACTGTGACACACTGGTGACCAACACGGTGATAAACTGTGACACACTAGTGACCAACACTGTGACACACTGTGACACACTAGTGACCAACACTGTGACACACTGTGACCAACAATGTGACACACTGGTGACCAACACTGAATACCTTTATCACGCTGTGACACACTGTGACACACTGGTGACCAACACTGTGACACACTGGTGACCAACACTGTGACACACTGGTGACCAACACTGTGACACACTGTAACACACTGGTGACCAACACTGTGACACACTAGTGACCAACACTGTGACACACTGGTGACCAACACTGTGACACACTGTGACACACTGGTGACCAACACTGTGACACACTAGTGACCAACACTGTGACACACTGTGACACACTGGTGACCAACACTGTGACACACTGTGACACACTGGTGACCAACACTGTGACACACTGGTGACCAACACTGTGACCAACACTGTGACACACTGTGACACACTGGTGACCAACACTGTGACACACTGGTGACCAACACTGTGACACACTGGTGACCAACACTGTGACACATTGTGACACACTGTGACCAACACTGTGACACACTGGTGACCAACACTGAATACCTTTATCACGCTGTGACACACTGTGACACACTGGTGACCAACACTGTGACACACTGGTGACCAACACTGTGACACACTGGTGACCAACACTGTGACACACTGTAACACACTGGTGACCAACACTGTGACACACTAGTGACCAACACTGTGACACACTGGTGACCAACACTGTGACACACTGTGACACACTGGTGACCAACACTGTGACACACTAGTGACCAACACTGTGACACGCTGGTGACCAACACTGTGACACACTGTGACACACTGGTGACCAACACTGTGACACACTAGTGACCAACACTGTGACACACTGTGACACACTGGTGACCAACACTGTGACACACTAGTGACCAACACTGTGACCAACACTGTGACACACTGTGACACACTGGTGACCAACACTGTGACACACTGGTGACCAACACTGTGACACACTGTGACCAACACTGTGACACATTGTGACACACTGTGACCAACACTGTGACACACTGGTGACCAACACTGTGACACACTGGTGACCAACACTGTGACACACTGTGACACACTGGTGACCAACACTGTGACACACTAGTGACCAACACTGTGACACGCTGGTGACCAACACTGTGACACACTGTGACACACTGGTGACCAACACTGTGACACACTAGTGACCAACACTGTGACACACTGTGACACACTGGTGACCAACACTGTGACACACTGTGACACACTGGTGACCAACACTGTGACACACTGTGACACACTGGTGACCAACACTGTGACACACTAGTGACCAACACTGTGACCAACACTGTGACACACTGTAACCAACACTGTGACACACTGTGACACACTAGTGACCAACACTGTGACACACTGGTGACCAACACTGTAACCAACACTGTGACACACTGTGACACACTAGTGACCAACACTGTGACGCACTGGTGACCAACACTGTAACCAACACTGTGACACACTGTGACACACTAGTGACCAACACTGTGACACACTGATGACCAACACTGAACACCTTTTCCAAGCTCTGATAACCACAGAGGAGTCAATCCCCTGAGAAGATTGAGTTAATAACTCGGGTCGAACAGCACAGGGAGCACTTTCAGCCCAGCAGGTGAGGGCCCGAGGGGCAGCATCTCACTTCATGGTTCAGCACCACCAGTATAATGAAAGTTCTTCAACAAATTCACCAGCATGTATCAAACAGGCCAAAGGGAGTGTCGGTTCCCCATTGCACTAAGCCCCAGGCTGGCTGTGCTTGTCCCTATAGCAGGGTGGGAGATGGCCCTCACACTGCAGTCACTATCTCATCCTGTTGCAGAACATTTGCATTGAATTAGTCCTCATTCATTGTGAGTTGTGATGATCTGGAATTCACTGCCTGAAAGGGCGGTGGAAGCAGGTTCAATAATAACTTTCAAAATGGAATTGGATAAATACTTGGGGGGGGGAGAGAAATCTACAGGGCTCTGGGGAAAGAGCAGGGGAATGGGGCTAATTGGATAGCTCTTCCGAAGAGCCAGGACAGGCAGGGTGGGCCGAGTGGCCTCCTATGTGCTGTATCATTCTATGATTTGATGGTGATTCTTAATTCTCTCCCATTTTCTGCAGAAAAATATTTGAAAAAGCAAAGAGCCCCCTCTGTAGTCCACCTGGACTGCTCACCCTGCCCAACTCTCCACCCCCCCCCAACCTTTGGGACCCCTTGGACAGAACAAGCCCACTGAGACCCCTTCGGGCCGAGGGCACAGACTTCAACCATTCAAAGTCGGCTTAAAACCAAAAAAGTAACAGGCTGAAACCTCTCAGGCAGACCCAAACTGAAGATGATTTTAATGTAAACAAGTTGAGGATAAGTTTGACACGTATGAAAAGCTCGGAACAGATGAGGCCCAAAGAGATTTCGAGGTCCATGGACACAGATCACTAAAATGCAGTGGTCAGGTACAAAAAATAATCAAAAAGGCTAAGGGAATGTTAGCCTTTATAACTAGAGGGCTAGAATATAAAGGGGAGGAAGTTTTGCTACAGCTGTACAAAGACCTGGTTAGACCACATCTGGAGCACTTTGTAGAGTTGTGGGCGCCGCATCCTACAAAGGATATAAAGGCCATTGGAGGGAGTGTAGCACAGATTCACTGGGTTCCAAGGGTTAGATTATGAGGAGAGATTACATAAACTTGGTTTGTATTCCCTGGAATATAGAAGGTTGAGGGGTGAATTGATGGAGGTTTTTATGATTTTGAAAGGAATAGACAGAGAGAAACTTTTTCCGCTGGTGGGGGAGTCTAGGACAAGGGGAAATAACCTTAAAATCAGAGCCAGGCCGTTGAGGAGTGAAGTTAGGAAACACGTCTTCACACAAAGGGTGGTTGAAGTGTGGAACTCTCTCCCACAAAAAGCAGTAGATGCTCAATTAATAATCTTAAATCTGAGATCAATAGATTTTTGTTAGCCAAGGGTGTTAAGGGGCACAGAGCCAAGGAGGGTAAATGGAATTAGGATACAGATCAGCTGTGATCTCATTGAATGGTGGAACAGGCTTGAGGGGCTGAATGGCCTCGTCCTGTTCCCATGTAAGACTTGGAGCCGTTAGTGTTAAGTCCCGAGTTTCAGATCGGTCCTGGGTGTTGCTGGGTGCCCGAGTTGGAGGACCATCCTGATTCATGGAGTATGTTAAGACTATCCGCATAGAGTTATTGAAAACACTCACATCATGCTCACTGATTTATTCAGTCTGGACAAGGCACACAATTCCCACCGTACATACACAGCATGGGTTAACTTTGAGCTTTCTACAGCAAATCATATAATAATACAAAGTACAGCAACATTACCACAACAATCAGCCACACATAGAATGTGGAGAGAATGCGAGAAATTGGGGAGGGTGGGGTCAGGGGTTGGGGGTCAGAGGTTGAGGGTTGGTTCAGAGGTTGAGGGTGGGATCAGGGTTTAAGGGTGGGGTCAGGGGTTGACGGTGAGGTCAGGGACTTGAATCAGGGTGAGTATGACATCAGTATGATTTGGGGGTAAGGATAAGGCCCTAGATTGGAGGTGAGGATGAAGTTACTACTGAGTGAGGGGATGAGGATGAGATTGGGGCTTGAATTAGATTGAGGATGAGATTGGGGCTGAATCATGGTGAGGATGAAGTCAGAGTTGAGTTGGGAGCGAGAATAAGACCAGGGATTGAGTCCAGGTGATTACAATGTGCTCAGAGCTCAGGGTGAGGTCAAGGGTCAGGATAAGGTCAGGGTTGAGGTCAGGATTGGGGTTGCTTTGTGGGTGAAGTTGGGGTTGATTTGGGGGTCAGGGTGATTTGGGGGTGAGGGTGAGGTTGGGGTTGATTTGGGGGTGAGGGTGATTTGGGGGTGATGGTGATTTGGGGTGATTTGGAGGGGAGGGTGATTTGGGGGGAGGGTGATTTGGGGTGATTTGGAGGTGAGGGTGATTTGGGGTGATTTGGGGGTGAGGGTGATTTGGGGTGATTTGGAGGTGAGGGTGATTTGGGGTGATTTGGGGGTGAGGGTGATTTGGGGGTGATTTGGAGGTGAGGGTGATTTGGGGGTGATTTGGAGGTGAGGGTGATTTGGGGGTGATTTGGAGGTGAGGGTGATTTGGGGGTGATTTGGAGGTGAGGGTGATTTGGGGGTGATTTGGAGGTGATTTGGGGGTGAGGGTGATTTGGGGGTGATTTGGGGATGATTTGGGAGTGATTTGGGGGTGAGGGTGATTTGGGGGTGAGGGTGATTTGGGGTGATTTGGGGGTGAGGGTGATTTGGGGGTGAGGGTGATTTGGGGGTGAGTTGGGGTGATTTTGTAGTTGGTCCTTTAGGGGTGGGGATCAGTTTGAGGATACAGTTGAGGTAGAAGTAAAGTTGGGGATGAGTTGGTTGAGGATGAGCCCGGTGTTAAGTTGGGGTGAGAGTGAAGTTGGTGATTAAATCAGGGTGAAGATGAGGTTGGGTTGAGATGAGGTGAGGACAAGAGTTTGGGTTAAGTGGGTGATGAGGATGAGTGGAATGAGGATGAAGTCAGGGGTTTAAGTTGGAGTAACGATGAAGTTGGGGCTGAGGTTGAGGTCAGTGCTGTGTGGAGGGAGTGAGTATGAGATTGTGGTATGGATAAAAATTGAGGGAGATGTCAGGGTTAGAATAAGGTCAGGAAATGGGAAGAGGTCAGAGTTGGTCATGGATCGGGGGTCGGGACAGATCAGGCTAGGATGAGGTCTGGGGTTGGAATGGGGTCATGGGTTTTGATGGAGTCCAGATTAGAACGGGGTCGGGGTTAGAATGAGGTCAGGGGTCCAGATGGGGTCGTAAATTAAAAGGAGTTGGGGGTTTGGATTTTGGATGCGGTCGGTGGTTTAGATCAGGAAAGAGTCTACGATGGGATCAGATTTTAGGATGAGGTTGGGGGTAGGACAGGGTGGGATTTAGGATGGGGTCGGGGGTTTAAGGTGAGGTCAGGGGTAATGATTGGCCCGTGATTCAGGATGCCAGGGTTGGGATGGGGTCAGGGGTTACGATGGGGTCGAATTTATGATGGGGTTGATGGTTGCGATGGTTAGGATGGGGTCATATCTTAGGATAGGGTTGGGGATAGGATGGAGAGGGTGGTTAAAATGAGGTCAGAGCATTAGGACGGGGTCAGGGTTTAGCACAAGGTTAGGCTCGGGACGGGGTCAGGGGTTAACACGAGGTTAGGCTCGGGACGGGGTCAGGGGTTAGCACGAGGTTAGGCTCAGAACAGGGTCAGGAGTTAGCACGAGGTTAGGCTCGGGACGGGGTCAGGGGTTAGCACGAGGTTAGGCTCGGGATGGGGTCAGGGGTTAACACGAGGTTAGGCTCGGGAAGGGGTCAGGGGTTAACACGAGGTTAGGCGCGGGACGGGGTCAGAGGTTAGCAGGAGGTTAGGCTCGGGTCGGGGTCAGGGGTTAGCAGGAGGTTAGGCTCGGGACGGGGTCAGGGGTTAGCACGAGGTTAGGCTCGGGACGGGGTCAGGGGTTAGCACGAGGTTAGGCTCGGGAAGGGGTCAGGGGTTAACACGAGGTTAGGCTCGGGACGGGGTCAGGGGTTAGCAGGAGGTTAGGCTCGGGACGGGGTCAGGGGTTAGCAGGAGGTTAGGCTCGGGACGGGGTCAGGGGTTAGCAGGAGGTTAGGCTCGGGACGGGGTCAGGGGTTAGCAGGAGGTTAGGCTCGGGACGGGGTCAGGGGTTAGCAGGAGGTTAGGCTCGAGACAGGGTCAGGGGTTAGCAGGAGGTTAGGCTCGGGACGGGGTCAGGGATTAGCAGGAAGTTAGGCTCGGGACGGGGTCAGGGGTTAGCAGGAGGTTAGGCTCGGGACGGGGTCAGGGGTTAGCAGGAGGTTAGGCTCGCGACGGGGTCAGGGGTTAGCAGGAGGTTAGGCTCGAGACAGGGTCAGGGGTTAGCAGGAGGTTAGGCTCGGGACGGGGTCAGGGGTTAGCACGAGGTTAGGCTCGGGACGGGGTCAGGGGTTAGCACGAGGTTAGGCTCGGGAAGGGGTCAGGGGTTAACACGAGGTTAGGCTCGGGACGGGGTCAGGGGTTAGCAGGAGGTTAGGCTCGGGACGGGGTCAGGGGTTAGCAGGAGGTTAGGCTCGGGACGGGGTCAGGGGTTAGCAGGAGGTTAGGCTCGGGACGGGGTCAGGGGTTAGCAGGAGGTTAGGCTCGGGACGGGGTCAGGGGTTAGCAGGAGGTTAGGCTCGAGACAGGGTCAGGGGTTAGCAGGAGGTTAGGCTCGGGACGGGGTCAGGGATTAGCAGGAAGTTAGGCTCGGGACGGGGTCAGGGGTTAGCAGGAGGTTAGGCTCGGGACGGGGTCAGGGGTTAGCAGGAGGTTAGGCTCGCGACGGGGTCAGGGGTTAGCAGGAGGTTAGGCTCGAGACAGGGTCAGGGGTTAGCAGGAGGTTAGGCTCGGGACGGGGTCAGGGATTAGCAGGAAGTTAGGCTCGGGACGGGGTCAGGGGTTAGCAGGAGGTTAGGCTCGGGACGGGGTCAGGGGTTAGCAGGAGGTTAGGCTCGCGACGGGGTCAGGGGTTAGAATGGAGCTGTCCCAAGCACTCTGCTTTCCCACCCGCTCTGAGATTTCTTTCACGGAATTCGACTCCTCTCTGAGGAGCTTCTGGCATTTTCCCCCCAGGGACTAAAAGAATTTGAAACTCAAGGTAAAATAAGAAAAAGGATATTTTAACAACACAAGTTGGGCTGGGACTGGAAGACTTGCTCCCTGATTTCATGCTGAGCCCAGGTTAACACAGCCACTAGGAAGAGTACAACAGGCAATAGATGGTCAGACAGTGTCCCCAATAAACTACACAGTCACATACACTACTATCTGACACACGTGATCTCAACTAGCACTGAGTGGGCCCCTCTCTGTACAAGGCCAACACTCAAAGTCCATCAATGGGTCCTGTGATTACCACCTCCACCATTATCTTCAGCTGGGTCTTTGGTCACCCACTGGGAGTGAGCTGTCCCTCTGATCCTCCGTGGAGTCAGGAGGTACAGTCAGGCCGATTCTCCTACAAGTGTCTATTTTTCTGGGTTCCAGTCATTCCACCATCTGAATCCATGACTCTTGGTTAGTGATTGAATAAAGAATGACTTTCACACGTTGTCCCTGCTGGGCTCCCCTCTCACACGTAGCCCGGTTTTACAGATGATCGCCTGCAGTTCGGACAACCCCTGGTTCCATTGGTTTGTAAACATCTGGAACAGAAGTGCAGATCATTAGAAGCATTCTCTTTCCCAGCACTCCCCCCACCCCCTGCCCCTCTCTCAGGTGACAGTCTCTGGATTTCAGTCCGATCTCCTCCTCCTTCGGTCTCCCTGCGTGCTGCACTGACCCCCAAATGTGGGAATGGCCTGGGTCAAAATCGCTCTCAGACCAGTTACCGGGGCAACACTTGACCAACCGCCAGAGGGAGTGGAACAACCAGTACCGTCGAGTCATAGAATCTTACAGCACAGAACGAGGCCATTCGGCCTGTCGTGCCTGTGCTGGCTCTTTGAAAGCTGTCCAATTTAGTCCAACACCCCCTGCTTTTACCCATAACCCTGCAAATTGGTCCTCTTCACAAGTCACCTCTACACGTCCAATTGTTAGTGGGATAGTGACCACAATTCAGTTAGTTTTAGTATTATTATAGAAAAGGACAGAGTTAAATCAGGAGTAAACATTTTAAATTGGGGGAAGGCAAATTTTACAGAACTAAGGTGATTTGGCAGAAGTGGACTGGACACAACTACTTGAGGAGAAATCAGTGGCAAGCCAGTGGGAGGCATAAAAAGTGAAATTCTACGGGTACAATGCAGACACGTCCCCTCAAAGATAAAGAGTGGCACTGCCAAATTTAGAGCCCCCTGGTTGTCTAGAAGTATACGGGGCAAGATAAAGCAGAAAAAGAAAGCTCATGACTGTCACAGAAAACGAAATACTGCAGAAAGCCAAGAGGATTATAGAAAGTACAGGGATGATGTAAAAAAGGAAATAAGGAAAGCAAAGAGACGGCATGAAAAAATATTAGCTAGAAAGATTAAAGAAAACCCAAAGATGTTTTATCAGTACATTAAGAACAAGAGGATAGCTAAGGAAAAGGTGGGACCTATCAGGGATGATAAAGGTAACTTGTGTGTTGAAGCAGAGGATGTGGGTAGGGTTTTAAATGAATATTTTGTCTCCGGAAAGGGATGATCCAGAAGTAGTAGTTAAAGAGGAGAGGTGTGAAATATTGGATAAGGTAAACATAACGAGAGAGGAAGTACTAGAGGGACTGGAATCCTTGAAAGTTGATAAGTCACCAGGGCCGGATGGATTGTTTCCTAGGCTATTGAAGGAAGCCAGGGAGGAAATAGCGGATGCTCTGAGGATCATTTTCCAATCCTCACTAGATACAGGGGAGGTACCGGAGGACTGGAAGACTGAAAACGTAGTACCATTGTTTAAAAAGGGTACGAGGGAAAGGCCGAACAGTTATAGGCCGGTCAGTCTTACCTCGGTGGTGGGCAAACTATTAGAATCAATACTGAGAGATAGGATAAACTGTCACTTGGAAAGGCATGGTTTAATCAGGGATAGTCAGCAAGGATTTGTTTCATGCCTCACAAATCTGATTAAATTCTTGAGGAAGTGACGAGGAGGTTTGATGAGGGTAGTGCAGTGAATGTTGTCTACATGGATTTTAGTAAGACATTTGACAAGGTCCCACATGGCAGACTGGTCAGAAAGGTAAAAGCCTATGGGATACAGGGAAATGTGGTGAATTGGATCCAAAATTGGCTCAGTAACAGGAAACAAAGGGTAAAGGTCAATGGATGTCTTTGCGAATGGAAATCTGTTTCCAGTGGTGTGCCACAGGGCTCAGTGTTGGGTCCCTTGCTGTTTGTGGTATATATTAATGATTTGGACTTGAATGTAGGGGGCATGATTGACAAATTTGCAGACGACACAAAAATTGGCCGTGTAGTTGATAGTGAAGAGGATAGTTGTAGAGTCCAAGAAGATATCAATGGGTTGGTGGAGTGGGCGGAAAAGTGACAAATGGAGTTCAACCCGCAGAAGTGTGAGGTAATGCACTTAGGGAGGGCAAACAGTAAAAGGGAACACGCAGTGAACGGGAATATATTGAGAGGGGTAGAGGAAGTGAGAGACCTTGGAGTGCATGTGCACAGGTCCCTGAAGGTGGCAGTACAGGTAGATAAGGTTGTGAAGAAGGCATACGGAATGCTCTCCATTATTAGCCGAGGCAAAGAATACAAAAGCAGGGATGTAATGATGGAACTGTATAAAACGCTGGTAAGGCCACAGCTGGAGTATTGTGTGCAGTTCTGGTCACCACATTACAGGAAGGATGTAATTGCTCTGGAGAGAGTGCAGAGAAGATTTACAAGAATGTTGCCAGGGCTTGAAAATTGCAGCTACGAGGAGAGATTGGATAGGCTGGGGTTGTTTTCCTTGGAGCAGAGGAGGCTGAGGGGAGACTTGATTGAGGTGTACAAAATTATGAGGGGCCCAGATAGAGTAGACAGGAAGTACCTGTTTCCCCTAGCGGAGAGTTCAAGAACTAGAGGACATAGATTTAAGCTGATTGGTGGAAGGATTAGAGGGGACATGAGGAAAAACTTTTTTACCCAGAGGGTGGTGGGTGTATGGAATTCACTGCCCGAATTGGTGGTAGAGGCAGGGACCCTCAACTCTTTTAAAAAGTACCTGGACCTGCACCTAAAGTGCTGTAAGCTGCAGGGCTACGGACCGGGTGCTGGAAGGTGGGATTAGAATGGGCACCGCGTTGTTCATCGAGCCGGCACGGACACGATGGGCTGAATGGCCCCTTCTGTGCTGTATCTTTTCTATGGTTCTATGGTTCTAATTGCCTTTTGAAAGTTCCCATCGAATCTGCTCCCCTTTCAGGGAGTGCGTTCCAGATCTTAACAACCCTCTGTGTGAAAAAATGTCTTCTCATTTCCCCTCTAGTTCTTGTGTGAATTATTTTATATCTGGGTCCTCTGGTTACTGACCCAGTTTCTTCTTATTTACTCTATCGAAACCCTTCATGATTTTGAACACCTCTATCAAATCTCCCCTTAACCTTCTCTGCTCAAAGGAGAACAATCCCAGCTTCTCCAGTCTCTCCACATAACTGAAGTCCCTCGTCCCTGTATCATCCTGGTAAACCTCCCCAGTACCCTCCCCTTGACCCTGACGTCCTTCCTAAAGTGTGGTGCCCAGAATTGGACACAATACTCCAGCTGGGGCCGAACCAGTGGTTTGGAAAGGTTCAGTATGACGTCCTTGTTTTTGTATTCAATGCCCCTATTTACAAAGACAAGTATCCCATACACTTTCTTAAACGTCTTATCAACTTGCCCTGCCACCGTCAGAGATTTGTGAATCTGCCCCCCCAGGTCACTCTGCTCTTGCACCTCTCTCAAAATAGTCCCATTGAGACGATCCTGCCTCTCCATGTTGTTGCCCCCAAGGTGCATCACATCACACTTATACCCATGGAATTGCATCGACCATGTGTCTGCCCATTTCACCAGTCTGTCTCTGGCCTCCTGAAGTCCATGTCCATCCTCCCCACACAAACCCGTCCTGAGGACAGCTGACCCTTATTAACCCCGTCCTGAGGACAGCTGACCCTTATTAACCCCGTCCTGAGCTGACCCTTATTAACCCCGTCCTGAGCTGACCCTTATTAACCCCGTCCTGAGCTGACCCTTAATAACCCCGTCCTGAGCTGACCCTTATTAACCCCGTCCTGAGCTGACCCTTATTAACCCCGTCCTGAGCTGACCCTTATTAACCCGTCCTGAGCTGACCCTTATTAACCCGTCCTGAGCTGACCCTTATTAACCCCGTCCTGACCTGACCCTTATTAACCCGTCCTGTGCTGACCCTTATTAACCCGTCCTGTGCTGACCCTTATTAACCCGTCCTGTGCTGACCCTTATTAACCCCGTCCTGAGCTGACCCTTATTAACCCCGTCCTGAGCTGACCCTTATTAACCCCGTCCTGAGGACAGCTGACCCTTATTAACCCGTCCTGAGCTGACCCTTATTAACCCGTCCTGAGCTGACCCTTATTAACCCGTCCTGAGCTGACCCTTATTAACCCCGTCCTGAGGACAGCTGACCCTTATTAACCCCGTCCTGAGCTGACCCTTATTAACCCCGTCCTGAGCTGACCCTTATTAACCCGTCCTGAGCTGACCCTTATTAACCCCGTCCTGTGCTGACCCTTATTAACCCGTCCTGAGCTGACCCTTATTAACCCCGTCCTGAGCTGACCCTTATTAACCCCGTGCTGAGCTGACCCTTATTAACCCGTCCTGAGCTGACCCTTATTAACCCCGTCCTGAGCTGACCCTTATTAACCCGTCCTGAGCTGACCCTTATTAACCCCGTCCTGAGCTGACCCTTATTAACCCCGTCCTGAGCTGACCCTTATTAACCCCGTCCTGAGCTGACCCTTATTAACCCCGTCCTGAGCTGACCCTTATTAACCCCGTCCTGAGCTGACCCTTATTAACCCGTCCTGAGCTGACCCTTATTAACCCGTCCTGAGCTGACACTTATTAACCCTGTCCTGAGCTGACCCTTATTAACCCCGTCCTGAGCTGACCCTTATTAACCCCGTCCTCAGCTGACCCTTATTAACCCGTCCTGAGCTGACCCTTATTAACCCCGTCCTGAGCTGACCCTTATTAACCCGTCCTGAGCTGACCCTTATTAACCCCGTCCTGAGCTGACCCTTATTAACCCCGTCCTGAGCTGACCCTTATTAACCCGTCCTGAGCTGACCCTTATTAACCCCGTGCTGAGCTGACCCTTATTAACCCCGTCCTCAGCTGACCCTTATTAACCCCGTCCTCAGCTGACCCTTATTAACCCCGTGCTGAGCTGACCCTTATTAACCCCGTCCTGAGCTGACCCTTATTAACCCGTCCTGAGCTGACCCTTATTAACCCCGTCCTGAGCTGACCCTTATTAACCCGTCCTGAGCTGACCCTTATTAACCTGTGCTGAGCTGACCCTTATTAACCCCGTCCTGAGCTGATCCTTATTAACCCGTCCTGAGCTGACCCTTATTAACCCGTCCTGAGCTGACCCTTATTAACCCCGTCCTGAGCTGACCCTTATTAACCCGTCCTGAGCTGACCATTATTAACCCCGTCCTGAGCTGACCCTTATTAACCCCGTCCTGAGCTGACCCTTATTAACCCGTCCTGAGCTGACCCTTATTAACCTGTGCTGAGCTGACCCTTATTAACCCGTCCTGAGCTGACCCTTATTAACCCCGTCCTGAGCTGACCCTTATTAACCCGTCCTGAGCTGACCCTTATTAACCTGTGCTGAGCTGACCCTTATTAACCCCGTCCTGAGCTGACCCTTATTAACCCATCCTGAGCTGACCCTTATTAACCCCGTCCTGAGCTGACCCTTATTAACCCGTCCTGAGCTGACCCTTATTAACCCCGTCCTGAGCTGACCCTTATTAACCCGTCCTGAGCTGACCCTTATTAACCCCGTCCTGAGCTGACCCTTATTAACCCGTCCTGAGCTGACCCTTATTAACCCCGTCCTGAGCTGACCCTTATTAACCCCGTCCTGAGCTGACCCTTATTAACCCGTCCTGAGCTTACCCTTATTAACCCGGTGCTGAGCTGACCCTTATTAACCCGTCCTGAGCTGACCCTTATTAACCCCGTCCTGAGCTGACCCTTATTAACCCGTCCTGAGCTGACCCTTATTAACCTGTGCTGAGCTGACCCTTATTAACCCCGTCCTGAGCTGACCCTTATTAACCCATCCTGAGCTGACCCTTATTAACCCCGTCCTGAGCTGACCCTTATTAACCCGTCCTGAGCTGACCCTTATTAACCCCGTCCTGAGCTGACCCTTATTAACCCGTCCTGAGCTGACCCTTATTAACCCCGTCCTGAGCTGACCCTTATTAACCCGTCCTGAGCTGACCCTTATTAACCCCGTCCTGAGCTGACCCTTATTAACCCCGTCCTGAGCTGACCCTTATTAACCCGTCCTGAGCTTACCCTTATTAACCCGGTGCTGAGCTGACCCTTATTAACCCGTCCTGAGCTGACGCTTATTAACCCCGTGCTGACCTGACTCTTATTAACCCCGTCCTGAGTTGACGCTTATTAACCCCGTGCTGAGCTGACCCTTATTAACCCCGTGCTGAGCTGACCCTTATTAATCCGTCCTGAGCTGACCCTTATTAACCTGTCCTGAGCTGACCATTATTAACCCCGTCCTGAGCTGACCCTTATTAATCCGTCCTGAGCTGACCCTTATTAACCTGTCCTGAGCTGACCCTTATTAACCCGTCCTGAGCTGACCGTTATTAACCCGTCCTGAACTGACCCTTATTAACCCGTCCTGAGCTGACCGTTATTAACCCGTCCTGAGCTGACCCTTATTAACCTGTCCTGAGCTGACCCTTATTAACCCGTCCTGAGCTGACCCTTATTAACCTGTCCTGAGCTGATCCTTATTAACCCCGTCCTGAGCTGACCCTTATTAACCCGTCCTGAGCTGACCCTTATTAACCCCGTCCTGAGCTGACCCTTATTAACCCCGTCCTGAGCTGACCCTTATTAACCCGTCCTGAGCTGACCCTTATTAACCTGTGCTGAGCTGACCCTTATTAACCCGTCCTGAGCTGACCCTTATTAACCCCGTCCTGAGCTGACCCTTATTAACCCGTCCTGAGCTGACCCTTATTAACCTGTGATGAGCTGACCCTTATTATCCCCGTCCTGAGCTGACCCTTATTAACCCGTCCTGAGCTGACCCTTATTAACCCCGTCCTGAGCTGACCCTTATTAACCCGTCCTGAGCTGACCCTTATTAACCCCGTCCTGTGCTGATCCTTATTAACCCGTCCTGAGCTGACCCTTATTAACCCGTCCTGAGCTGACCCTTATTAACCCCGTCCTGAGCTGACCCTTATTAACCCGTCCTGAGCTGACCATTATTAACCCCGTCCTGAGCTGACCCTTATTAACCCCGTCCTGAGCTGACCCTTATTAACCCGTCCTGAGCTGACCCTTATTAACCTGTGCTGAGCTGACCCTTATTAACCCGTCCTGAGCTGACCCTTATTAACCCCGTCCTGAGCTGACCCTTATTAACCCGTCCTGAGCTGACCCTTATTAACCTGTGCTGAGCTGACCCTTATTAACCCCGTCCTGAGCTGACCCTTATTAACCCGTCCTGAGCTGACCCTTATTAACCCCGTCCTGAGCTGACCCTTATTAACCCCGTCATGAGCTGACCCTTATTAACCCGTCCTGAGCTTACCCTTATTAACCCGGTGCTGAGCTGACCCTTATTAACCCGTCCTGAGCTGACGCTTATTAGCCCCGTGCTGACCTGACTCTTATTAACCCCGTCCTGAGTTGACGCTTATTAACCCCGTGCTGAGCTGACCCTTATTAACCCCGTGCTGAGCTGACCCTTATTAATCCGTCCTGAGCTGACCCTTATTAACCTGTCCTGAGCTGACCATTATTAACCCCGTCCTGAGCTGACCCTTATTAATCCGTCCTGAGCTGACCCTTATTAACCTGTCCTGAGCTGACCCTTATTAACCCGTCCTGAGCTGACCGTTATTAACCCGTCCTGAACTGACCCTTATTAACCCGTCCTGAGCTGACCGTTATTAACCCGTCCTGAGCTGACCCTTATTAACCCCGTCCTGAGCTGACCCTTATTAACCCCGTCCTGAGCTGACCCTTATTAACCCCGTCCTGAGCTGACCCTTATTAACCCCGTCCTGAGCTGACCCTTATTAACCCGTCCTGAGCTGACCCTTATTAACCCGTCCTGAGCTGACACTTATTAACCCCGTCCTGAGCTGACCCTTATTAACCCCGTCCTGAGCTGACCCTTATTAACCCCGTCCTCAGCTGACCCTTATTAACCCGTCCTGAGCTGACCCTTATTAACCCCGTCCTGAGCTGACCCTTATTAACCCGTCCTGAGCTGACCCTTATTAACCCCGTCCTGAGCTGACCCTTATTAACCCCGTCCTGAGCTGACCCTTATTAACCCGTCCTGAGCTGACCCTTATTAACCCCGTGCTGAGCTGACCCTTATTAATCCCGTCCTCAGCTGACCCTTATTAACCCCGTCCTCAGCTGACCCTTATTAACCCCGTGCTGAGCTGACCCTTATTAACCCCGTCCTGAGCTGACCCTTATTAACCCGTCCTGAGCTGACCCTTATTAACCCCGTCCTGAGCTGACCCTTATTAACCCGTCCTGAGCTGACCCTTATTAACCTGTGCTGAGCTGACCCTTATTAACCCCGTCCTGAGCTGATCCTTATTAACCCGTCCTGAGCTGACCCTTATTAACCCGTCCTGAGCTGACCCTTATTAACCCCGTCCTGAGCTGACCCTTATTAACCCGTCCTGAGCTGACCATTATTAACCCCGTCCTGAGCTGACCCTTATTAACCCCGTCCTGAGCTGACCCTTATTAACCCGTCCTGAGCTGACCCTTATTAACCTGTGCTGAGCTGACCCTTATTAACCCGTCCTGAGCTGACCCTTATTAACCCCGTCCTGAGCTGACCCTTATTAACCCGTCCTGAGCTGACCCTTATTAACCTGTGCTGAGCTGACCCTTATTAACCCCGTCCTGAGCTGACCCTTATTAACCCATCCTGAGCTGACCCTTATTAACCCCGTCCTGAGCTGACCCTTATTAACCCGTCCTGAGCTGACCCTTATTAACCCCGTCCTGAGCTGACCCTTATTAACCCGTCCTGAGCTGACCCTTATTAACCCCGTCCTGAGCTGACCCTTATTAACCCGTCCTGAGCTGACCCTTATTAACCCCGTCCTGAGCTGACCCTTATTAACCCCGTCCTGAGCTGACCCTTATTAACCCGTCCTGAGCTTACCCTTATTAACCCGGTGCTGAGCTGACCCTTATTAACCCGTCCTGAGCTGACGCTTATTAACCCCGTGCTGACCTGACTCTTATTAACCCCGTCCTGAGTTGACGCTTATTAACCCCGTGCTGAGCTGACCCTTATTAACCCCGTGCTGAGCTGACCCTTATTAATCCGTCCTGAGCTGACCCTTATTAACCTGTCCTGAGCTGACCATTATTAACCCCGTCCTGAGCTGACCCTTATTAATCCGTCCTGAGCTGACCCTTATTAACCTGTCCTGAGCTGACCCTTATTAACCCGTCCTGAGCTGACCGTTATTAACCCGTCCTGAACTGACCCTTATTAACCCGTCCTGAGCTGACCGTTATTAACCCGTCCTGAGCTGACCCTTATTAACCTGTCCTGAGCTGACCCTTATTAACCCGTCCTGAGCTGACCCTTATTAACCTGTCCTGAGCTGATCCTTATTAACCCCGTCCTGAGCTGACCCTTATTAACCCGTCCTGAGCTGACCCTTATTAACCCCGTCCTGAGCTGACCCTTATTAACCCCGTCCTGAGCTGACCCTTATTAACCCGTCCTGAGCTGACCCTTATTAACCTGTGCTGAGCTGACCCTTATTAACCCGTCCTGAGCTGACCCTTATTAACCCCGTCCTGAGCTGACCCTTATTAACCCGTCCTGAGCTGACCCTTATTAACCTGTGATGAGCTGACCCTTATTATCCCCGTCCTGAGCTGACCCTTATTAACCCGTCCTGAGCTGACCCTTATTAACCCCGTCCTGAGCTGACCCTTATTAACCCGTCCTGAGCTGACCCTTATTAACCCCGTCCTGAGCTGACCCTTATTAACCCGTCCTGAGCTGACCCTTATTAACCCCGTCCTGAGCTGACCCTTATTAACCCGTCCTGAGCTGACCCTTATTAACCCCGTCCTGAGCTGACCCTTATTAACCCCGTCCTGAGCTGACCCTTATTAACCCGTCCTGAGCTGACCCTTATTAACCCCGTCCTGAGCTGACCCTTATTAACCCGTCCTGAGCTGACCCTTATTAACCTGTGCTGAGCTGACCCTTATTAACCCCGTCCTGAGCTGATCCTTATTAACCCGTCCTGAGCTGACCCTTATTAACCCGTCCTGAGCTGACCCTTATTAACCCCGTCCTGAGCTGACCCTTATTAACCCGTCCTGAGCTGACCATTATTAACCCCGTCCTGAGCTGACCCTTATTAACCCCGTCCTGAGCTGACCCTTATTAACCCGTCCTGAGCTGACCCTTATTAACCTGTGCTGAGCTGACCCTTATTAACCCGTCCTGAGCTGACCCTTATTAACCCCGTCCTGAGCTGACCCTTATTAACCCGTCCTGAGCTGACCCTTATTAACCTGTGCTGAGCTGACCCTTATTAACCCCGTCCTGAGCTGACCCTTATTAACCCGTCCTGAGCTGACCCTTATTAACCCCGTCCTGAGCTGACCCTTATTAACCCCGTCATGAGCTGACCCTTATTAACCCGTCCTGAGCTTACCCTTATTAACCCGGTGCTGAGCTGACCCTTATTAACCCGTCCTGAGCTGACGCTTATTAGCCCCGTGCTGACCTGACTCTTATTAACCCCGTCCTGAGTTGACGCTTATTAACCCCGTGCTGAGCTGACCCTTATTAACCCCGTGCTGAGCTGACCCTTATTAATCCGTCCTGAGCTGACCCTTATTAACCTGTCCTGAGCTGACCATTATTAACCCCGTCCTGAGCTGACCCTTATTAATCCGTCCTGAGCTGACCCTTATTAACCTGTCCTGAGCTGACCCTTATTAACCCGTCCTGAGCTGACCGTTATTAACCCGTCCTGAACTGACCCTTATTAACCCGTCCTGAGCTGACCGTTATTAACCCGTCCTGAGCTGACCCTTATTAACCTGTCCTGAGCTGACCCTTATTAACCCGTCCTGAGCTGACCCTTATTAACCTGTCCTGAGCTGATCCTTATTAACCCCGTCCTGAGCTGACCCTTATTAACCCGTCCTGAGCTGACCCTTATTAACCCCGTCCTGAGCTGACCCTTATTAACCCCGTCCTGAGCTGACCCTTATTAACCCGTCCTGAGCTGACCCTTATTAACCTGTGCTGAGCTGACCCTTATTAACCCGTCCTGAGCTGACCCTTATTAACCCCGTCCTGAGCTGACCCTTATTAACCCGTCCTGAGCTGACCCTTATTAACCTGTGCTGAGCTGACCCTTATTATCCCCGTCCTGAGCTGACCCTTATTAACCCGTCCTGAGCTGACCCTTATTAACCCCGTCCTGAGCTGACCCTTATTAACCCGTCCTGAGCTGACCCTTATTAACCCCGTCCTGAGCTGACCCTTATTAACCCGTCCTGAGCTGACCCTTATTAACCCCGTCCTGAGCTGACCCTTATTAACCCGTCCTGAGCTGACCCTTATTAACCCCGTCCTGAGCTGACCCTTATTAACCCCGTCCTGAGCTGACCCTTATTAACCCGTCCTGAGCTGACCCTTATTAACCCGGTGCTGAGCTGACCCTTATTAACCCGTCCTGAGCTGACGCTTATTAACCCCGTGCTGACCTGACTCTTATAAACCCCGTCCTGAGTTGACGCTTATTAACCCCGTGCTGAGCTGACCCTTATTAACCCCGTGCTGAGCTGACCCTTATTAATCCGTCCTGAGCTGACCCTTATTAACCTGTCCTGAGCTGACCATTATTAACCCCGTCCTGAGCTGACCCTTATTAATCCGTCCTGAGCTGACCCTTATTAACCTGTCCTGAGCTGACCCTTATTAACCCGTCCTGAGCTGACCGTTATTAAACCGTCCTGAACTGACCCTTATTAACCCGTCCTGAGCTGACCGTTATTAACCCGTCCTGAGCTGACCCTTATTAACCTGTCCTGAGCTGACCCTTATTAACCCGTCCTGAGCTGACCCTTATTAACCTGTCCTGAGCTGACCCTTATTAACCCGTCCTGAGCTGACTCTTATTAACCCGTCCTGAGCTGACTCTTATTAACCCCGTCCAGAGCTGACCCTTATTAACCCCGTCCTGAGCTGACCCTTATTAACCCGTCCTGAGCTGACCCTTATTAACCCCGTCCTGAGCTGACTCTTATTAACCCCGTGCTGAGCTGACCCTTATTAACCCCGTCCTGAGCTGACCCTTATTAACCCCGTGCTGACCTGACTCTTATTAACCCCGTCCTGAGCTGACCCTTATTAACCCCGTGCTGAGCTGACCCTCATTAACCCGTCCTGAGCTGACCCTTATTAACCCCGTGCTGACCTGACTCTTATTAACCCCGTCCTGAGCTGACCCTTATTAACCCCGTGCTGACCTGACTCTTATTAACCCCGTCCTGAGCTGACCCTTATTAACCCCGTACTGAGCTGACCCTTATTAACCCCGTGCTGAGCTGACCCTTATTAATCCCATGCTGACCTGACTCTTATTAACCCCGTCCTGAGCTGACCCTTATTAACCCCGTACTGAGCTGACCCTTATTAACCCCGTGCTGACCTGACCCTTATTAACCCCGTGCTGACCTGACCCTTATTAACCCCGTGCTGACCGGACCCTTATTAACCCCGTGCTGACCTGACCCTTATTAACCCCGTGCTGACCTGACCCTTATTAACCCGTCCTGAGCTGACCCTTATTAACCCCGTACTGAGCTGACCCTTATTAACCCCGTGCTGACCTGACCCTTATTAACCCATGCTGACCTGACCCTTATTAACCCGTCCTGAGCTGACCCTTATTAACCCCGTACTGAGCTGACCCTTATTAACCCCGTGCTGACCTGACCCTTATTAACCCATGCTGACCTGACCCTTATTAACCCGTCCTGAGCTGCCCCTTATTAACCCCGTGCTGAGCTGACCCTTATTAACCCGTCCTGAGCTGCCCCTTATTAACCCCGTGCTGAGCTGACACTTATTAACCCCGTGCTGACCTGACCCTTATTAACCCCGTCCTGAGCTGACCATTATTAACCCCGTCCTGAGCTGCCCCTTATTAACCCCGTGCTGAGCTGACACTTATTAACCCCGTGCTGACCTGACCCTTATTAACCCCGTCCTGAGCTGACCCTTATTAATCCGTCCTGAGCTGACCCTTATTAACCTTTCCTGAGCTGACCCTTATTAACCCGTCCTGAGCTGACCGTTATTAACCCCGTCCTGAGCTGACCCTTATTAACCCGTCCTGAGCTGACCCTTATTAACCCCGTGCTGAGCTGACCCTTATTAACCCGTCCTGAGCTGACCCTTATTAACCCCGTCCTGAGCTGACCCTTATTAACCCGTCCTGAGCTGACCCTTATTAACCTGTGATGAGCTGACCCTTATTAACCCGTCCTGAGCTGACCCTTATTAACCTGTGATGAGCTGACCCTTATTAACCTGTGATGAGCTGACCCTTATTAACCTGTGATGAGCTGACCCTTATTAACCTGTGATGAGCTGACCCTTATTAACCTGTGCTTCTCCAAGTGAGAATTAATTTTTTTCTTGAAATTGTTACTACCAGTTTTCTCACCACTGACAGTGGACTGATTGGCCTGTTATTACTGGAATTATTCAGCACTCCCTCACTACTGACCCTCCGACAGTGCAGCACTCCCTCAGTACTGACCCTCCGACAGTGCAGCACTCCCTCAGTACTGCCCCTCCGACAGTGCAGCGCTCCCTCAGTACTGACCCTCCGACAGTGCAGCGCTCCCTCAGTACTGACCCTCCGACAGTGCAGCGCTCCCTCAGTACTGACCCTCCGACAGTGCAGCGCTCCCTCAGTACTGACCCTCCGACAGTGCAGCACTCCCTCAGTACTGACCCTCCGACAGTGCAGCGCTCCCTCAGTACTGACCCTCCGACAGTGCAGCGCTCCCTCAGTACTGTCCCTCCGACAGTGCAGCGCTCCCTCAGTACTGACCCTCCGACAGGGCAGCGCTCCCTCAGTACTGACCCTCCGACAGTGCAGCGCTCCCTCAGTACTGACCCTCCGACAGTGCAGCTCTCCCTCAGTACTGACCCTCCGACAGTGCAGCTCTCCCTCAGTACTGACCCTCCGACAGTGCAGCACTCCCTCAGTACTGATCCTCCGACAGTGCAGCGCTCCCTCAGTACTGACCCTCCGACAGTGCAGGACTCTCTCAGTACTGACCCTCCGACAGTGCAGGACTCTCTCAGTACTGACCCTCCGACAGTGCAGCACTCCCTCAGTACTGTCCCTCCGACAGTGCAGCGCTCCCTCAGTACTGACCCTCCGACAGTGCAGGACTCTCTCAGTACTGACCCTCCGACAGTGCAGCACTCCCTCAGTACTGACCCTCCGACAGTGCGGCGCTCCCTCAGTACTGACCCTCCGACAGTACAGCGCTCCCTCAGTACTGACCCTCCGACAGTGCGGTGCTCCCTCAGTCCTGACCCTCCGACAGTGCAGTGCTCCCTCAGTACTGACCCTCCGACAGTGCAGCGCTCCCTCAGTACTGACCCTCCGACAGTGCAGTGCTCCCTCAGTACTGCCCCTCCGACAGTGCAGCGCTCCCTCAGTACTGACCCTCCGACAGTGCAGCGCTCCCTCAGTACTGACCCTCCGACAGTGCGGCGCTCCCTCAGTACTGACCCTCCGACAGTGCAGCGCTCCCTCAGTACTGACCCTCCGACAGTGCGGCGCTCCCTCAGTACTGCCCCTCCGACAGTGCAGCACTCCCTCAGTACTGACCCTCCGACAGTGCAGCTCTCCCTCAGTACTGACCCTCCGACAGTGCAGCGCTCCCTCAGTCCTGACCCTCCGACAGTGCAGCTCTCCCTCAGTACTGACCCTCCGACAGTGCAGCTCTCCCTCAGTACTGACCCTCCGACAGTACAGCGCTCCCTCAGTACTGACCCTCCGACAGTGCAGCACTCCCTCAGTACTGACCCTCCGACAGTGCGGCGCTCCCTCAGTACTGACCCTCCGACAGTACAGCGCTCCCTCAGTACTGACCCTCCGACAGTGCGGTGCTCCCTCAGTCCTGACCCTCCGACAGTGCAGTGCTCCCTCAGTACTGACCCTCCGACAGTGCAGCGCTCCCTCAGTACTGACCCTCCGACAGTGCAGTGCTCCCTCAGTACTGCCCCTCCGACAGTGCAGCGCTCCCTCAGTACTGACCCTCCGACAGTGCAGCGCTCCCTCAGTACTGACCCTCCGACAGTGCGGCGCTCCCTCAGTACTGACCCTCCGACAGTGCAGCGCTCCCTCAGTACTGACCCTCCGACAGTGCGGCGCTCCCTCAGTACTGCCCCTCCGACAGTGCAGCACTCCCTCAGTACTGACCCTCCGACAGTGCAGCTCTCCCTCAGTACTGACCCTCCGACAGTGCAGCGCTCCCTCAGTCCTGACCCTCCGACAGTGCAGCTCTCCCTCAGTACTGACCCTCCGACAGTGCAGCTCTCCCTCAGTACTGACCCTCCGACAGTGCAGCGCTCCCTCAGTCCTGACCCTCTGTCTCGGTCACACAGCCTGAATCTGATACATCCATTGCCTGAGCTGATATTAATCTTGTTGGACAATAAAGGGCCCATTCTAAACACTCTGATCAGAGACTCTATTCCCACGTTTCACCTTCTCAACCTCCTCGTCCACTTACTTTAGATGGAAAAGGTGGGAACACGGCAGTGCCTGGAGCTGCGAGTTCTTATCTCCAATCGACTCTCCACACATCCCGCAGTATAACTCCATGTCTTCCATACACTCATGGAACTTCACCACGTGCTCTCGGAGGAGCTGCTGGCAGCCCTTCACTCGATAAATGGTCTCACTCAAACAGTGTGCCTTCAACATGTGGAGCTGGAGAGAGGGCACAGAACACACAGGCATCAACAGGAACAGAGAGCAGGCTGAAAACACACACACAGACACACAAACACTCAGACAGGCACACACAGACACACAGACACTCAGACTGACACACACAGATACACACACGGACACTCAAACACTCAGACAGGCACACACAGACACACAGACACTCAGACAGGCACACACAGACACACAGACACTCAGACAGGCACACACAGACACTCAAACACTCAGACAGGCACACACAGACACACAGACACTCAGACAGGCACACACAGACACACAGACACTCAGACTGACACACACAGATACACACACGGACACTCAAACACTCAGACAGGCACACACAGACACACAGACACTCAGACAGGCACACACAGACACACAGACACTCAGACAGGCACACACAGACACTCAAACACTCAGACAGGCACACACAGACACACAGACACTCAGACTGACACACACAGATACACACACGGACACTCAAACACTCAGACAGGCACACACAGACACACAGACACTCAGACAGGCACACACAGACACACAGACACTCAGACAGGCACACACAGACACTCAAACACTCAGACAGGCACACACAGACACACAGACACTCAGACTGACACACACAGATACACACACGGACACTCAAACACTCAGACAGGCACACACAGACACACAGACACTCAAACACTCAGACAGGCACACACAGACACTCAGACACTCAGACAGGCACACACAGACACACAGACTGACACACACAGACACACAGACACTCAGACTGACACACACAGATACACAGACTGACACACACAGACACACAGACACACAGACTGACACACACAGACACACAGACACTCAGACTGACACACACAGACACACAGACACTCAGACTGACACACACAGATACACAGACAGGTACAAACAGACACTCAGACAGGCACACACAGACACTCAGACTGACACACACAGACACACAGACAGGTACAGACACACAGACAGGTACAGACACTCAGACAGGCACACACAGACACACAGACACTCAGACTGACACACACAGACACACAGACAGGTACAAACAGACACTGAGACAGGCACACACAAAGACACTCAGACAGGCACACACACGGACACCGAGACAGGCACACACAGACACACAGACACTCAGACTGACACAGACAGACACTCAGACAGGCACATACAAAGACACTCAGACTGACACACACAGACACTCAGGCTAACACATAGAGACGCACAGATGCTCAGACTGACACACACAGACACTCAGACAGACACAAACAGATGCTCAGACACACAGACAGGCACACACAGACACTCAGACAGGCACACACAGACACTCAGACAGGCACACACAGACACTCAGACAGGCACACACAGACACTCAGACAGGCACACACAGACACTCAGACAGACACAAACAGATGCTCAGACACACAGACAGGCACACACAGACACTCAGACAGGCACACACAGACACTCAGACAGTCACACACAGACACTCAGACAGGCACACACAGACACTCAGACAGGCACACACAGACACTCAGACAGTCACACACAGACACTCAGACAGGCACACACAGACACTCAGACAGGCACACACAGACACTCAGACAGTCACACACAGACACTCAGACAGGCACACACAGACACTCAGACAGTCACACACAGACACTCAAACAGGCACACACAGACACTCAGACAGTCACACACAGACACTCAGACAGTCACACACAGATGCTCAGACACTCAGACAGGCACACACAGACACACACATTATCACACAAATACACACAATCAAACAGAAACACACAGACAGACATACACAGATACACACACATACACACTGACACATACACATAGAGAGACACACACACAGACACACGGATACACAGAAACACACATACAGATACACACAGAGACAAACACAGCCCAACATACCCACCCACATACACACATACTCAGACACACACAGTCATGGACACACATAGGTGCACACCGATACATAGATACACACAACCAGACACACAGATAAAGGCATACACACAGACACCTAGACACACGTCATAGAGAGTCATAGAGTTATACAGCACGGATAGAGGCCCTTCGGCCCATCGTGTCCGCGCCGGCCATCAAGCCCAGTCTACTCTAATCCCATATTCCAGCATTTGGTCCGTAGCCTTGTATGCTATGGCATTTCAAGTGCTCATCCAAATGCTTCTTGAATGTTGTGAGGGTTCCTGCCTCCACAACCCTTTCAGGCAGTGAGTTCCAGACTCCAACCACCCTCTGGGTGAAAAAGTTCCTTCTCAAATCCCCTCTAAACCTCCCGCATTTTACCTTGAATCTATGTCCCCTTGTTATAGAACCTTCAATGAAGGGAAAAAGCTCCTTAGTATCCATCCTATCTGTGCCCCTCATAATTTTGTACACCTCAATCATGTCCCCCCTCAGCCTCCTCTGCTCCAAGGAAAACAAACCCAATCTTCCCAGTCTCTCTTCATAGCTGAAGCGCTCCAGCCCTGGTAACATCCTGGTGAATCTCCTCTGCACCCTCTCCAAAGCGATCACATCCTTCCTGTAGTGTGGCGACCAGAACTGCACACAGTACTCCAGCTGTGGCCTAACCAGTGTTTTATACAGCTCCATCATAACCTCCTTGCTCTTATATTCTATGCCTCGGCTAATAAAGGCAAGTATCCCATATGCCTTCTTTACCACCTTATCAACCTGTTCCGCCGCCTTCAGGGATCTGTGAACTTGCACACCAAGATCCCTCTGACCCTCTGTCTTGCCCAGGGTCCTCCCATTCATTGTGTATTCCCGTGCCTTGTTAGTCCCTCCAAAGTGCATCACCTCGCACTTTTCCGGGTTAAATTCCATTTGCCACTGTTCCGCCCATCTGACCAACCCATCTATATCGTCCTGCAGACTGAGGCTATCCTCCTCGCTATTTACCACCCTACCAATTTTTGTATCATCAGCGAACTTACTGATCATACCTTTTACATTCATATCCAAGTCATTAATGTAGACCACAAACAGCAAGGGACCCAGCACCGATCCCTGTGGTACCCCACTGGCCACAGGCTTCCAGTCACAAAAACAACCTTCGACCATCACCCTCTGCCTTCTGCCACTAAGCCAGTTTTGTATCCAAAGTGCCAAGGCACCCTGGATTCCATGGGCTCGTACCTTCTTGACCAGTCTCCTGTGCAGGACTTTATCGAAGGCCTTACTGAAATCCATGTATACCACATCCACTGCGTTACCCTCATCCACACGCCTAGTCACCCCCTCAAAAAATTCAATCAAATTAGTCAGACATGATCTTCCCTTGACAAAGCCATGTTGACTATCCCTGATTAATCCTTGCTTCTCCAAGTGGAGACTAATTTTGTCCTTCAGAATTTTTTCCAATAATTTTCCTACCACTGATGTTAGGCTCACTGGCCTGTAGTTCCCCGGTTTTTCCCTACTCCCCTTCTTGAATAATGGTACTACATTAGCAGTTCTCCAGTCCTCTGGCACATCCCCTGTGGCCAGAGAGGTTCTGAATATATGTGTTAGAGCCCCCGCAATCTCCTCCTTTGCCTCACACAGTAGCCTGGGATACATTTCGTCCGGGCCTGGGGATTTATCCATTTTTAGGCCTGCTAAAACCGCCAATACCTCCTCGCGCTCAATGTTAATATGTTCGAGTATATCACAGTCCCCCTGCCGTATTTCTATGTCTACATCGTCCTTCTCCACAGTGAAAACAGATGCAAAAAATTCATTTAGAACCCCTCCTACATCTGCCGGCTCCACACACAGATTGCCATTTTTGTCCCTAATGGGCCCTATTTTTTCCCTAGTTATCCTCTTACCCTTAATATACTTATAAAACATCTTAGGATTTTCCTTTATTTTGCTCGCCAGTGTTATTTCATGGCCCCTCCTTGATCTCCTAATTTCTTTTTTAAGTATCCCCCTGCACTTTTTGTACTCCTCTAGGGCTTCCTCCGTCTTTAGCCTTTTGTATCTGCCAAAAGCCCTCCTTTTTTTCCGAATCCATTCTCGTATATCCCCTGACATCCAAGGTTCCCTGGAGTTCTTGGAACCACCCTTGACCTTTACGGGAACATGTTGCCATTGTATGGTCTCAATCTCCCTTCTGAAAGACTCCCATTGCTCCGATGCGGATTTTCCTACAAGCAGCTGATCCCAGTCCATTTTGGCCAGATCCTGCCTTATCCTATTAAAATCGGCCTTCCCCCAATTTAGAACCTTTATTTCCGGCCCCTCCCTGTCCTTTTCCATGACCACCTTAAATCTCACCGAATTATGGTCACTGTCACCAAAGTGCTCACCTACTAGCACTTCTTCCACTTGGCCGGCCACATTCCCTAGAATTAGGTCCAGTACCGCCCCATCTCTTGTAGGACTTTCTACATGCTGGCTCAAAAAGCTCTCCTGGATGCACGTTAAGAATTTTGTACCCTCTAAGCCTTTTACACTCTGAGTATCCCAGTTAATATTGGGGAAGTTGAAATCCCCCACTATTATTACCCTACGTACATACACACAGGCACACACACACACAGACACCTAGACACAGACACACACACAGACACCTAGACACACGTACATACACACAGACACGCACACAGACACCTAGACACACATACAGACACACAGATACACACACACAGACACCTCGACACACGTACATACACACAGACACACACACACACACACCTAGACACACATACATACACACAGACACACACACACACACCTAGACACACGTACATACACACAGACACACACACACACCTAGACACACATACATACACACAGACACACACACACACCTAGACACACGTACATACACACAGACACACACACACACCTAGACACACATACATACACACAGACACACACACACACACAGACATGCACACAGACACCTAGACACACGTACATACACACAGACACACACACAGACACCTAGACACAGACACACACACAGACACCTAGACACACATACATACACACACACAGACACCCAGACACACGTACATACACACAGACACACACACAGACACCCAGACACCTAGACACACATACATACACACACACAGACACCCAGACACACGTACATACACACAGACACGCACACAGACACCTAGACACACATGTATACACACAGACACACACACAGACACCTAGACACACATACATACACACAGACACACACAGACACCTAGACACACGTACATACACACAGACACACACACAGACACTAGACACACGTACATACACACAGACACACACACAGACACCTAGACACACGTACATACACACAGACACACACACCTAGACACACGTACATACACACACACACACACACCTAGACACACATACATACACACAGACACGCACACAGACACCTAGACACACATACATACACACAGACACACACACAGACACACACCTAGACACACATACATACACACAGACACGCACACAGACACCTAGACACAGATACATATACATAGACACACATATAGACACACTGACATATACAGAGAAAAACAGACAGGCATACACACAGACACAGAGTTGATGTTACTCTGAGACGTAGAGTTGATTTTACTCTAAGATGTAGAGTTGATGTTACTCTTAGATGTAGAGTTGATGTTACTCTTAGATGTAGAGCTGATTTTACTCTTAGATGTAGAGTTGATATTACTCTTAGATGTAGAGCTGATGTTACTTTTTTAAATTCGTTCACGGGATGTGGGCGTCGCTGGCGAGGGCAGAATTTATTGCCCATCCCTAATTGCCCTTGAGAAGGTGGTGGTGAGCCGCCTTCTTGAACCACTGCAGTCCGTGTGGTGAAGGTTCTCCCACAGTGCTGTTAGGAAGGGAATTCCAGGATTTTGACCCAGCGACAATGAAGGAACGGCGATATATTTCCAAGTCGGGATGGAGCGTGAATTGGAGGGGAACGTGCAGGTGGTGTTGTTCCCATGCGCCTGCTGCCCTTGTCCTTCTAGGTGGTAGAGGTCGCGGGTTTGGGAGGTGCTGTCGAAGAAGCCTTGGCGAGTTGCTGCAGTGCATCCTGTGGATGGTACTGCAGCCACAGTGCGCCGGTGGTGAAGGGAGTGAATGTTTAGGGTGGTGGATGGGGTGTCAATCAAGCGGGCTGCTTTGTCCTGGATGGTGTCGAGCTTCTTGAGTGTTGTTGGAGCTGCACTCATCCAGGCAAGTGGAGAGTATTCCATCACACTCCTGACTTGTGCCTTGTAGATGGTGGAAAGGCTTTGGGGAGTCAGAAGGTGAGTCACTCGCTGCAGAATACCCAGCCTCTGACCTGCTCTCGTAGCCACAGTATTTATATGGCTGGTCCAGTTAAGTTTCTGGTCAACATCAAGAAATCGCATCAACATGGACATCTAGGAGTAACAGCAAATCAAGGCCTAGGGTTAACAACAACTCTACATCTCAGTGTAACATCATCTCTACATCTACACTCAGGAGTAACGTCAACTCTACATCTAAGAGTAACATCAACTCTACATCTAAGAGTAACATCAACTCTACATCTAAGAGTAACATCAACTCTACATCTAAGAGTAACATCAACTCTACATCTGAAAGTAACATCAACTCTACTTCTAAGAGTAACATCAACTCTACATCTAAGATTAACAATAACTCTACATCTAAAAGTAACAACAACTTGTGTGTGTTTCTGGTCAATGGTGACCCCCAGGATGTTGATGGTGGGGGATTCGGCGATGGTAATGCCGTTGAATGTCAAGGGGAGGTGGTTAGACTCTCTCTTAGATGTAGAGTTGATGTTACTCTGAGATGGCACATGTCACTCCGCTTTTTAAGATAGGAGAGAGAGGGAAACCAAGGAATTATAAACCAGTTAGCCTAACATCTGTTGTGGGGAAAATGCTGGAGTCTATTTAAGGATAGGGTGACTGAACACCTCGAGAATTTTCAGTTAATCAGAGAGAGCCAGCATGGATTTGTGAAAGGTAGGTCGTGCCTGACAAACCTGATTGGATTTTTTGAAGAGGTGACTAAAGTAGTGGACAGGGGAATGTCAATGGATGTTATTTATATGGACTTCCAGAAGGCATTTGATAAGGTCCCACATAAGAGACTGTTAGCTAAGATAGAAGCCCATGGAATCGAGGGAAAAGTACGGACTTGGTTAGGAAGTTGACTGAGCGAAAGGCGACAGAGAGAGTAGGGATAATGGGTAGGTGCTCACATTGGCAGGATGTGACTAGTGGAGTCCCGCAGGGATCTGTCTTGGGGCCTCAATTATTCACAATATTTATTAACGATGAAGGCATAGAAAGTCTCATACCTAAGTTTGCCGATGACACAAAGATTGGTGGCATTGTAAGCAGTGTATATGAAAACATAAAATTACAAAGCGATATTGATAGATTAGGTGAATGGGCAAAACTGTGGCAAATGGAATTCAATGTAGACAAATGTGAGGTCATCCACTTTGGATCAAAAAGGATAGAACAGGGTACTTTCTAAATGGTAAAAAGTTAAAAACAGTGGATGTCCAAAGGGACTTTGGGGTACAGGTACATAGATCATTGAAGTGTCATGAACAGGTGCAGAAAATAATCAATAAGGCAAATGGAATGCTAGCCTTTATATCTAGAGGACTGGAGTACAAGGGGGCAGAAGTTATGCTGCAGCTATACAAAACCATGGTTAGACCGCACCTGGAGTACTGTGAGCAGTTCTGGGCACCGCACCTTCGGAAGGACATACTGGCCTTGGAGGGAGTGCAGCATAGGTTTACTAGAATGATACCCGGACTTCAAGGGTTAAGTTACGAGGAGAGATTACACAAATTGGGTTGTATTCTCTGGAGTTTCGAAGGTTAAGGGGTGATCTGATCGAAGTTTATAAGATATTAAGGGGAACAGATAGGGTGGATAGAGAGAAACTATTTCCGCTGGTTGGGGATTTTAGGAGTAGGGGGCACAGTCTAAAAATTAGAGCCAGACCTTTCAGGAGCGAGTTTGAAAACATTTCTACACACAAAGGGTGGTAGAAGTTTGGAACTCTCTTCCGCAAATGGCAATTGATACTAGCTCAATTTCTAAATTTAAATCTGAGATAGATAGCTTTTCGGCAACCAAAGGTATTAAGGGATATGGGCAGGTATATGGAGTCAGATCACAGATCAGCCATGATCTTATCAAATGGCAGAGCAGACACGAGGGGCTGAATGGCCTACTCCTGTTCCTATGTAGAGTTGATGTTACATTTAGATGTAGAGTTGTTGTTACTTTTAGATGTAGAGTTATTGTTAATCTTAGATGTAGAGTTGATGTTACTCTTAGAAGTAGAGTTGATGTTACTTTCAGATGTAGAGTTGATGTTACTCTTAGATGTAGAGTTGACGTTACTCCTGAGTGTAGATGTAGAGATGATGTTACACTGAGATGTAGAGTTGTTGTTAACCCTAGGCCTTGATTTGCTGTTACTCCTAGATGTCCATGTTGATGCGATTTCTTGATGTAGAGATGATGTAACTCCGAGATGCAGGGTTGATGTTATTCTGAGAAGTAGAATGTGTGTTACTCCTAGATGTAGGGTTGATGTTACTCCAGAGTGTAGAGGCATTAATTCCAGATGTAGAGTTCATGATAATCCTAGTTGTAGGGTTGATGTTACTCTTAGATGTAGAGTTGATAATACTCCTAGTTGTCGAGCTGGTGTTACTCTTAGATGTAGAGTGTCTGTTACTCCTAGGTGTAGAGTTGGTCTTGCACCTAGATGTAGAGTTGATTTTATTCCTAGATGTAGATATGATGTTACTCCTAGATGTAGAGTGTATGCTACTCCTAGATGTAGATTTGATGTTACTGCTATAGGTAAAGCGTGTGTTACTCCTAGATGCAGAGCTGGTATTACTCTTAGATGTAGAGATGAAGTTACTCCCAGATGTAAAGTGCGTGTTACTCCTAGATGTAGTGTTGACCCTACACCTAGATGTAGTGTTGACCCTACACCTAGATGTGGAGTTGATGTTACTCCTTGGTGTTGGGTTGATGTTACCCCCAGATGTAGAGATCATGTTAATCCTGGGTGTAATGTGTGCATTACCCATCGATGTAGAGATGATGTTAGACCTAGATGTTAAGTTGATGCTGCTCCTTGATGTCAATTTGTTGTTACTCCCAGATGTAGATTTGATGTTACTCCTAGATGTAGATAAGATGTTACTCCTAGATGTAGATAAGATGTTACTCCTAGTTGTAGATTTGATGTTACTCCTAGATGTAGACTAGATGTTACTCTTAGATGTAGATATGATGTTACTCCTAGATGTAGATTGGATGTTACTGCTATAGGTAAAGTGTGTGTTACTCCTAGATGTAGAGCTGGTATTTCTCCTACATGTGGATTTGATGTTTCTCTGAGAAGTAGAGTGGATGTTACTCCTAGATGTCGAGATGTTGTTAGTCTGAGATGTAGATTTGATGTTATTCTAAGATGTATAGTGTGTGTTGCTGCTAAATGTAGGGTTGATGTTACTCCTAAATAGAGAGTTGGTGTTACTCTTGGATGTAGAGTTAATGTTACTCCTAGATGTGGAGCTGATGTTACTCTAAGATGTAGAGTTGATGTTACTCTAAGATTTAGAGTTGATGTTACTCTTAGATGTAGAATTGTTGATACTCTTAGATGTAGAGTTGATGTTACTTTTAGATGTAGAGTTGATGTTACTCTAAGATTTAGAGTTGATGTTACTCTCAGATTTAGAGTTGATGTTACTCTAAGATGTAGAGTTGATGTTACTTTTAGATATAGAGTTGATGTTACTCTCAGATTTAGAGTTGATGTTACTCTTAGATGTCGAATTGTTGATACTCTTAGATGTAGAGTTGATGTTACTCTTAGATGTAGAGTTGATGTTCCTTTTAGATGTCCAGTTGATGATACTCCTAGAAGTAGAGTGTGTGTTACTCCTAGATGTAGCTTTGATGTTACACCTAGATGTAGGGTTGATGTTAGCCCCAGATGTAGAGATCATGTTAATCCTGGGTGTAATGTGTGCATTACCCGTAGATGTAGAGATGATGTTAGACCAGATGTAAATTTGATGCTGCTCCTTGATGTCAATTTTTTGTTACTCCCAGATGTAGATTTGATGTTACTTTAGATGTAGAGTTGATGTTACTCTAAGATGTAGAGTTGATGTTACTTTTAGATGTAGAGTTGATGTTACTCTTAGATGTAGAGTTGATGTTACTCTTAGATGTAGAGTTGACGTTACTCTTAGATGTAGAGTTGACGTTACTCTTAGATGTAGAGTTGATGTTACTTTAGATGTAGAGTTGATGTTACTCTAAGATGTAGAGTTGATGTTACTTTTAGATGGAGAGTTGACGTTACTCTTAGATGTAGAGTTGATGTTATTCTTAGATGTAGAGTTGATGTTATTCTTAGATGTAGAGTTGATGTTACTTTAGATGTAGAGTTGATGTTACTCTAAGATGTAGAGTTGAAGTTACTCTAAGATATAAAGTGAATGTTACTCTTAGAAGTGGAGTTGATGCTACTGTAAGATGTAGAGTTTTTGTTACTCTTGGATGTTGCGTTGATGTTACTCCTAGATGTATAGTGGATGTCACTCTAAGATTTAGTGTTGATGTTACTCTGAGATGCAGAGTTGATGTTACTTTTAGTTGTAAATATGATGTTACTCTAAGATCTAGAGTTGATGTTACTTTTAGTTGTAAATTTGATGTTACTCTTAGATGTCGAGTTGATGTTACTCTAAGATGTAGAGTTGAAGTTACTTTTAGTTGTAAATTTGATGTTACTCTAAGATATAGAGTTCATGTTACTTTTAGATGTAAAGTTGATGTTACTCTTAGATGTATTGTTGCTGTTACTCTAAGATGTAGAGTTGATGTTACTCTTATATGTAGGGTTGATGTTACTTTTAGATGTAGAGTTCATGTTACTCTTAGATGTAGAGTTGATGTTACTTATAGTTGTAAAGTTGATTTTACTCTAAGATGTAGAGTTAATGTTACTCTAAGATGTAGAGTGCATGTTACTTCTAGATGTAGAGTCGATGTTACTCTAAGATGTGGAGTTGATGTTACTCTAACATGTAGAGTTGACGTTACCTTTAGATGTGAATTTGATGAAAGTAGAGTGTGTGTTACTCCAAGATATTGCTTTGATGTTACACCGCGATGTAGAGTTGATGTCATTCCTGGATGTAGAATTGATGTTACTCCTGAGTGTAGACGTAGAGATGCTGTTACACCGAGATGTAGAGTTGTTGTTAATCCTAGACCTTGATTTGCTGTTACTCCTAGATTTGAATGTTGATGTGATTCCTTGATGTAGAAGATGTAGAGTGTGTGTTTATCCTAAATGTAGGGTTGATGTTACTCTTGGATGTCGAGTTGATGTTACTCCTAGATATAGAGTTGATGTTACTCTTGGATGTCGAGTTGATGTTACTCAAAGATGTAGAGTTGATGTTACTCTTAGATGTAGAGTTGATGTTACTCTAAGATGTAGAGTTGATATTACTCTTAGATGTAGAGTTGATGTTACTGTGAGATGTAGAGTTGATGTTACTTTCAGTTGTAAATTTGATGTTACTCTAAGATGTAGAGTTGATGTTACTCTTAGATGTTCAGTTGCTGTTACTCTAATATGTAGAGATGACGTTACTCTTAGATGTAGAGTTGATGTTACTTTTAGATGTAGAGTTGATGTTACTTTAGATGTAGAGTTGATGTTACTTTTAGATGTAGAGTTGATGTTACTTTTAGATGTAGAGTTGATGTTACTCTTAGATGTAGAGTTGATGTTACTTTTAGATGTAGAGTTGATGTTACTCTTAGATGTAGAGTTGACGTTACTCTTAGATGTAGAGTTGACGTTACTCTTAGATGTAGAGTTGATGTTATATTTCGATGTAGAGTTGATGTTACTCTAAGATGTAGAGTTGATGTTACTTTTAGATGTAGAGTTGACATTACTCTTAGATGTAGAGTTGATGTTATTCTTAGATGTAGAGTTGATGTTATTCTTAGATGTAGAGTTGATGTTACTTTTAGATGTAGAGTTGATGTTAGATCCAGATGTAAAGTTGATGCTACTCCATGATGTCGATTTGCTGTTACTCCCAGATGAAGATTTGTTGTTACTCTTAGATGTAGACTCGATGCCATTCCTAGATGTAGAGAGTATGTTACTCCTAGATGTAGATTTGATGTTACTCCTAGATGTAGACTAAATGTTACTCCTAGATGTAGATATGATGTTACTCCTAGATTTAGCCTAAACATTACTCCTAGATGTAGATTTGATGTAACTCCTAGATGTAGACTAAAAGTTACACCTAGATGTAGATAAGATATTACTCCTAGATGTAGAGTGTGTGTTACTCCCAGATGTAGATTTGGTGTTACTGCTATAGGTAAAGTGTGTGTTACTCCTAGATGAAGAGCTGGTGTTACTCCTACATGTGGATTTGATGTTTCTCCTAGAAGTAGAGTGGATGTTACTTCTAGATGTAGGGTTTTATGTTACTCCTAGATGTCAAGATGTTGTTCGCCTGAGATGCAGATTTGATGTTACTCTAAGATGTAGAATTGATGTTACTTTTAGATGTAGAGTTGATGTTACTCTAACCTGTAGAATTGACATTACTTTTAGATGTAAAGTTGATGATACTCCTAAAAGTAGAGTGTGTGTTACTCCTAGATGTAGCTTTGATGTTACACGAGATGTAGAATTGATGTAATTCCTTGAGGTAGAGTTGATGTTACTCCTGAGTGTAGATGTGGAGATGATGTTACACCGAGATATAGATTTGTTGTTAATCCTAGGCCTTGATTTGCTGTTACTCCTAGATGTGAATGTTGATATGATTCCTTGATGTAGAGATGATGTAACTCCGAGATGTAGGGTTGATGTTATTCTTGAAGTAGATGGTGTGTTACTCCTAGATGTAGTGTTGATGTTACTCCAGAGTGTAGAGGCATTAATTCCAGATGTAGAGTTCATGATAAACCTAGTTGTAGGGTTGATGTTACTCTTCGATGCAGAGATAAAGTTACTCCAAGATGTAGAGTGTGTGTTACTCCTCAATGTAGATATTATGTTACTCCTCGACATAGAGTGCATGTTACTCCTAGATATAGATTTGATATTACTCCTAGATGCAGAATCGATGTTACTCCTAGATGTAGATACGATGTTACTCTGAGATGTAGATTTGATGTTACTGTTATAGGTAAAGTGTGTGTTACTCCTAGATGTAGAGCTGATATTTCTCCTACATGTGGATTTGATGTTTCTCCGAGAAGTAGAGTGGATGTTACTTCTAGATGTAGGGTTTATGTTACTCCTAAATGTCGAGATGTTGTTAGTCTGAGATGTAGATTTGATGTTATTCTAAGATGTAGAATTGATGTTACTCCCAGATGTAGAATTGATGTACTTTTAGATGTAGAGTTGATGTTACTCTTAGATGTAGAGTTGATGTTACTCTAAGATGTAGAGTTGATGTTACTTTTAGATGTAAAGTTGATGTTACTTTAGATGTAAAGTTGATGTTACTTTAGATGTCGAGTTGATGTTACTTTAGATGTCGAGTTGATGTTACTTTAGATGTCGAGTTGATGTTACTCTAAGATGTAGAGTTGATGTTACTCTAAGATGTAGAGTTGATGTTACTTTTAGATGTAGAGTTGATGTTACTTTTAGATGTAAAGTTGATGATACTCCTAGAAGTAGATTGTATGTTACTCCTAGATGTAGCTTTGATGTTACACCGAGATGTAGAATTGATATCATTCCTAGATGTAGAGTTGATGTTACTCCTGAGTGTAGATGTGGAGATGATGTTACACTGAGATGTAGAGTTGTTAATCCTAGACCTTGAATTGCTGTTACTCCTAGATTTGAATGTTGATGTGATTCCTTGATGTAGAGATGATGTAACTCTGAGATGTAGGGTTGATGTTATTCCTAGAGGTAGATTGTGTGCTACTCCTAGATGTAGGGTTGATGTTACTCCAGAGTGCAGAGGTATTAATTCCAGATGTAGAGTTCATGATAATCCTAGTTGTAGGGTTAATGTTACTCTTAGATGTAGAGTTGACGTTACTCCAAGATGTAGAGTGTGTGTTACTCTTGGATGTAGAGTGTGTGTTACTCCTAGACGTAGTGTTGATCTTACACCTAGATGTAGATTTGTTGATACTCCTAGATGTAGAGCTGATGTTACTCTTAGATGTAGAGCGTGTGTTACTCCTAGGTGTAGAGTTGATTTTACTCCTAGATGTAGAGTTGATGTTACTCTTAGATGTAGTGTGTGTGTTACTCCTAGATGTAGAGTTGATCATCCACCTAGATGTAGAGTTGATTTTACTCCTAGATGTAGAGTTGATGTTACTCTTTGGTGTTGGGTTGATGTTACCCCCAGATGTAGAGATCATGTTAATCCTGGGTGTAATGTGTGCATTACCCGTAGATGTAGAGATGATGTTAGACCAGATGTAAATTTGATGCTGCTCCTTGATGTCAATTTGTTGTTACTCCCAGATGTAGATTTGATGTTACTCCTAGATGGAGATATGATGTTACTCCTAGACATAGAGTGTATGTTACTCCTAGATGTAGATTGGATGTTACTGCTATAGGTAAAGCGTGTGTTACTCCTAGATGTAGAGCTGGTATTTCTCCTACATGTGGATTTGATGTTCCTCCTCGAAGTAGAGTGGATGTTACTCCTAGATGTAGGGTTTATGTTACTCCTAGATGTCGAGATGTTGTTCGTCTGAGATGTAGATTTGATATTATTCTAAGATGTAGAGTGTGCATTACTCCTAAATGTAGGGTTGATGTTACTCCTAGATATAGAGTTGATGTTACTCTTGGATGTAGAGTTGATGTTACTCTAAGATGTAGAGATGATGTTACTCTTAGATGTAGAGTTGACGTTTCTCTAAGATGTAGAGTTGACGTTTCTCTAAGATGTAGAGTTGACGTTTCTCTAAGATGTCGAGTTGATGTTACTTTTAGATGTGAAGTTGATGATACTCCTAGAAGTAGATTGTATGTTACTCCTAGATGTAGCTTTGATGTTACACCGAGATGTGGAATTGATGTCATTCCTGGATGTAGAGTTGATGTTACTCCTGAGTGTAGATGTGGAGATGATGTTACACCGAGATGTAGAGTTGTTGTTAATCCTAGACCTTGATTTGCTGTTACTCCTAGATGTGAACGTTGATGCGATTCCTTGATGTAGAGATGATGTAATTCCGAGATGTAGAGTTGATTTTAATCCTAGAAGTCAATTTGATGTTACTCCTAGATGGTGAGTTGATGTTACTCCTCCATGTAAAGTTGATGTTACTGCTAGATGTGGATTTGTTATTACTCCTAGATGTAAAGTTGATGCTACTCCTACATGGTGAAATGATGTTACTCCGAGAGGGTGAGTGGGCAAGAACATGACAGATGCAGTATAACGTGGATAAATGTGAGGTTATCCACTTTGGTTGTAAAAACAGAAAGACAGATTATCTGAATGGTGACAGATTGGGAAAAGGGGAGGTGCAACGAGACCTGGGTGTCCTTGTACACCAGTCGCTGAAAGCGAGCATTCAGGTGCAGCAAGCAGTTAGGAAGGCGAATGGTATGTTGGCCTTCATTGCAAGAGGATTTGAGTACAGGAGCAGGGATGTCTTACTGCAGTTGTATGGGGCCTTGGTGAGACCACACCTGGAGTATTGTGTGCAGTTTTGGTCTCCTTATCTGAGGAAGGATGTCCTTGCCATGGAGGGAGCGCAACAAAGGTTTACCAGACTGATTCCTGGGATGGCAGGACTGACGTATGAGGAGAGATTGGGTCGACTAGGCCTATATTCACTAGAGTTTAGAAGAATGAGAGGTGATCTCATTGAAACATATAAAATTCTAACAGGACTAGACAGACTAGAAGCAGGGGGGATGTTCCCGATGGATGGGGAGTCCAGAACCAGGGGTCACAGTCTCAGGATACGGGGTATGGCATTTAGAACCGAGATGAGGAGAAATTTCTTCACTCAGAGGGTGGTGAACCTGTGGAATTCTCTACCACAGAAGGCAGTGGAGGCCAAGTCATTAGATGTATTCAAGGAGATCGATATATTTCTTAATGCTAAATGGATCAAGGGATATGGGGAAAAAGTGGGAACAGGCTACTGAGTTAGACGATCAGCCATGATCATTTTGAATGGCGGAGCAGGCCCGAAGGGCCGAATGGCCTACTCTTGCTCCTATTTTCTATGTTTCTATTTTTATATGTAGAGTTAATGTTACTCCCGAGTGTAGAGGTATTAATCCTTGATGTAGAGTTCATGTCAATCCTAGATGTAGAGTTGATGTTACTCCTAGGTGTAGAGTGTTTGTTACTCCTAGATGTAGAGTTGATGTTACTCTTGGATGTAGAGTTGATGTTACTCCTAAATGCTGATTAAATGTTACTCCTGGATGTAAAGTTGATGCTACTCCTAGATGTAGATTTGATGTTACATCTACGTGTAGAGCTGATGATACTCCTATATGTAGAGTTGATGTTACTCTTAGATGTAAAGTTGATGTTACTCTTAGATGGAGGATTGAAGTTACTCCAAGATATTGATTTAATGATACTCCTGGATGTAGATTTGGAGTTACTCCTAGATATAGAGCTGATGTTAATCCTAGATGTAGATTTGACGTTACTCCTATATGTAAATTTGATGTTGCTCCTAGTTGTAGAGTTGATGTTACTCCTAGATGTAGAGTTCATGTTAATCTTAGATGTAGCATGTGTGCTACTCCTAGATGTAGAGTGTGTGTTACTCCTCAGTGTAGAATTGATGTTACTCCTAGATGGAGGGTTGATGTTACTCTAAGGTATAAAGGTGAAGCTAGTCTTAGATGTAGAGTTGTTGTTACTCTTAGATGTAGAGTTGCTGTTACACCTAGATGTCAATTTGACATTACTCCTGGATGTAGGGTTGGTGTTACTCCTAAATATAGATTTGATGTTACTCCTAGATGTAGATTTAATATTACTTCTAAATGTAGAGATTGAGTTACTCCTAGATATAGAGTTGTCTTTACTCCAAGATGCAGAGTAGATGTTACTCTTAGATGTAGATACTCCTAGATATAGAGTTGACTTTACTCCTAGATGAAGAGTTGTTGTTAGTCCAGAGTGTAGAGATATTAATCCTAGATGTAAAATTCATGTTAATCCTAGGTGTAGTGTTGATGTCACTCTGAGATATCGAGATGATGTTACACCGTGATTTAGAGTGAACGTTACTCCTAGATGTAGAGTGAGTGTTATTTCTAGATGTAGAGTGTGTGTTACTCCTAGATGTTGAGTTGATGTTATTCCTAGTTGTCAAGTTAATGTTACTCCAATATGTAGAGTGTGTATTATTCCTAGATGTAGAGTTGATGTTATGCCTAGGTCTAGAGTGCGTGTTACTCCTAGGTCTAAAGTATATGGTAGTCCTAGATGTAGATTGTGTGTTACTCCTAGATGTTGAGATGATGTTCAGTCTGAATCATATTCGACATTGCAGACAGCTTTTGTGATGATTTTGGACCAATCCAAGTCTCTTCTCTCTTCCTCTCTTGAATCAGTAACAGATTCTTGCTGCCATAATACTGGAATGGGATATTTGAATGAGCAGTGTACAATCATTAATCACAATCTTCACTGTCTGATTTCCACAATATCTCTTACCTTATTTCCCACAGCCTCAGCCAGTTCCTCTGCTTTCTGCACAATCTCTAGACCCTAGAAAACAGCAGGTTCAGAAATGGCCATTCAATAATAATGAGAAATATCAATCCATGCAGTGTAAATTCAGGAGGGACACGCGGGCCCCGATATTAATGCGAAGACGGGTTCCGAGCGAGGGGCGAGGAATTGCGTGCGTGAAACGTGGAAGAACATTTAGCAGCTGGGACTGTCCAATTTTAACGTGATCGCCTAAATAAATTTTTCTTTCCGGCTTTCGGGTCTCAAAGCTGCGACAGCAAGTGTGATGCACACCCACATGTCATGATCTCAACTCTACTATTTAAAGGGCCAATTTAAAAATGGAATTTTGAGGAGCGAGGAGGTTTTGGAGGGAGAGGGTGAGAGTGAGTGAACGTGGATTCAGGACGAGCAAGGCCAGCACCCAGATTTAACAATGCTTCCCTCAACATACTGCTGGGTGCAGTCAGGAGCAGGAGGGAGATAATTTTCCCCAGGAACGGGAGGAGGAAACCCACTGCTCTCACCAAGAAGGCGTGGTTGGAGGTAGCAGGAGCATTGTATTGGATGCAGAGCAAGAAGGGTTTTAATGACCTAACCAGGTCAGGAAAGGTGAGTAGAGTTGCTGATTCACCCACATCCTGTGGTGTACAACACCCACCCCCCACCCCCCCACACTCTGTCTTGCCAAGCCTACTCCATCACATCACTCCTCACACCCACTTAAGTTTCAGCAGCACCCATCCTTCACATCCTCACCTCCCCATGTATCCATCCACCACTGCCACTCTCCCCAGTCCTTATGAAGTTTGATGCATCGATCTGATAGTCACCCTCACTGAATGCACTGCATCCATCACGTGAATACACGGCCTTCAATCAGGACTGTTCTTTCACTCCTTGTAGGAGAAGAGAACGCAAAATGTAAGGGAGATGGAGAGGAGTGGAGGTGACCCACCACCAATTATGCAGCTCACTGATGCAGAGGAGGAGGCCATGGAGATAAGTGGCACATCTGCTTCCCTCTCAATCAGAGATGGAGAGACTGGGAACTTGCAGATGTCTGGTGACAGAATCAAAAATATCTCTGACACACAGGCTGCCTTTATTTCATCAATGACTGAACTATGAGAAACCTGAGTATGGTGATTGTCAAGATTGTTATTTTGCCAGGACTAATTCTTTCCTTTTGTCTTCCAGGGCCTTCATCCACAGAGCAACAGTCTGTGGACATGCCTGATGATGGTTCCACAGAGGACCTCATTCCTTCTGAGGGTACACCGTCACAGGACATACAACCATGCACCAGCCCAAAAACACACACTTCATTGGGTCCACTTATACAGGTTTTACCTGGTGATTCACAAGTCACATGTGAGCACGAATAGACACTGTTGGCAGGGGCAGCTGTGGAGAGTCCGCATTGGTGGGCGCTCTCCTCTCCAGGCTCTGCTGAGCTGGACGCAGGTGCTGAACCCTGGGGGCTATTGTTGGGAATGAGAATGGTTGAGGTACAGCTGCACCTTTGCAAGGTACTGGCAGACGAGCCACACACACTCTCCATAACAGTGGAGAGGATGGAGGAATCCACCTCCAACAGTAGTGGAGGGTTTTTTATTAATCTTTCACGGGA